>NC_041061.1:19243124-19543124 GCF_900634775.1 Gouania willdenowi | reverse complement strand
AGTGCTTAAAAATACCAGAAAACATCACAAAAGTTAGTTTGAGGTATCTACTGCAACCATATAGTTAAGAAGAGGCATAACATGATTTTTGACATTTATGTTTATGAGTAATTACAAGTAAAATTCATTAACCGGTTCCTAAAGTGTTCCGAGGATATTTTCCAGTCGTGTTTGGTATCAAACTCTTTCATAATACATGATATTTCAAGATACGATGTTGAAAAGATTATTTGAATATGCTGAACTCATTATTATGGTTTATGTGTAAATCTAGGAATCATCCCTCCTGTTGTCTTTGTCTCACATACACACACTTGAGACACACCCACAAGCTGAAAGCAGAGACATTGACCAATCATCGATATGATCTCAGAATGATCAACCAAGACACCTCCTCCAAAAGGCGTCTCCAAATTCTCTTTAAAAAAAGACGCGCGGCCAGAAACTTCAGTTTTTGGGACGCTGGCGTTTCATTACTCAACGCGTTTCCCTCCCCACCTTTTCACTTTTAGAATAAATAAAATAAGACAAAAATACATCAGACAGGCACAATTTTTTTTTCTTTTTAAAATAATCAATATTTTAAGATATTCCACCTATTTTTATTTGATTTTTATTTGTCATCATGTGCATGAACATGATGAAAAAAGTTCCCCAAGTTTCCTGTTAAAACCTTAAAGAATAGAGTAAAGAATAACAGTATAAATAAATAAAAATAGAAGAACAAATGTAAATAGAAAAACACCATCCATCCATTAATCCAAGTAAAGATTATGTGTATAACTCAATTTTGACTTTTAATCCATAAGTGTGTGTGTGTATATATATATATATATATATATGTATATATATATATATATGCACTACCGGTCAAAAGTTTTAGAACAACCTAATCTTTTCAGTTATTTATTGCAATTTGAGTCGTGTAAGTCCAATGAACAGCTTGAAATGGTACAAAGGTAAGTACTGAACAGCCGAAGGTAAAAAAAAAAAAAAAAGATTAGGTTTCCCTAAACTGAAAAATAATGTACATTTCAGAATTACACAAATAGGCCTTTTTCAGGGAACATGAAGTGGGTTAATAATTTAAAGCTGTTCTGCAGCAATGAAGGTTGAATCATCCTTGAAAGCTGGTGCTACTGATTCCTACAGGTGTTCATACTTTTCTTGTTTACTTCCTCTGTCTGCATAAAAGCAGTGTTAGAACACAGTGTGGTACCAGACCCTCATGAGCATCAGGTGAACAATATTGTTCATGGATTCCATCATTTCTTTTAACTCTTAAATTGTTTATTTGTTCTATGCTTTTATTTCAGTGCAATGACACAATAAACTGAATAATTTTCAGTAAAAAACTGGAAAGAGTGTGGTGTTCTAAAACAATTGACCGGTAGTGTATATAGAACAAAGACATGTTTTTTACATTTATTAAATCACTTGAAAACATTCAAAAACATTGCAAAATCTGTTTGATCTAAACCTGCTTTAAAATGTCCTAAACTATTGGGATTTAGTTGTAAAATAATCATGTATCAGGAAGTGAGGCTTTTGTTGGCTCAAATAGCAGTCATGCTAATAGCAGGTGTCAATGTTCATTGGCTCCTGCTGTGAAACAAGTCAAACAGTTGGTCCTAAATGTGTGAAAATACTCCAATTGAAATGGGGTCATTTTGGAAAAGGAAGGAATGGGATAAAAACACCACAGATAACACACTAACATTTTAACTTTATAGGTTTAAAGGGAAAAAAATGACCTTTGTGAAATTGAGAACATACAGGGTCTGTGACTTCAGCCTTTGTGGATTAAAATTCAAGCTTCAACATTTCTACTCGGGCTACAGCCACCAAATTATACAGACATGATCTAAGACCCAAGAGTACCATGTGCTGTGAATGTCACTCATCTGGAGCTAAAAGGCTTTTTCACTGTCTAAGAGAAACCTGGAAGGTTCGTAGGTTCTCTTAGTAATTGGCTTTTGGATTGCAGTGTTTTGGCGTCCATAGGTTGTTATAGCAACCACAGAAAAATTTCTGTCGTAACGAAAAAACTACGTATTGTTTATATAAACCGAATGGATATTATGAAAGTTAAGAGTACATTTCTCACTAGTAATGTCATCAAAACAATTCTAAAGCCACAATCTATCTTGAAAAAAGGTAATTTGCCACTAAAATATACAAGATGTCTGCCATGTTTTTCATTGAGGTGTCAGCAGTCACAGGATCTGACATCATCCCATTGAAAAGACTGGGCAGAACAAACTATAAGTATCTTGCGGACCCTCAGCATTAAAAATGAACGCCAAAGGGGTACCCGTGTGTTAAACACTGACGCTAAGTCCTGATAGATCATCAATATGTGACGAGTTGGGGATGAGAATTTGTTGGTCCTTTAGACAATAAACCTGTGACTGTAAAGTATGTCATTGTGAGCTGATCTATAATAAATAATGCACAGACATTACAGCCTGCTGTGTCTCACTTGATAGGAAGCCAAATATTTAACAACCACTGCAAATTAAATGTAAACAATTCTGCATGTTTAAACTGAATAAAACCAAGCTGACCTTTAACATCTGTAGTAATGACTTGACTGTCAGCATCACTGGTAGAAGATGGAGGTAAAAGAGGATCATCTGGGTGTTCAACATTTGAGGAATCTCCAGAGCTGAATCCCTTCAGAGATGTGACACAAAATTACCTTTTATACAGTGAGAAAACTAGTAACATTTTGTAACATGTTTAAAGAAGCTGTTTACCTCTGTTGTAGCATGGAATTGGGCCTTTGAACCTTCATCCTCATCTGAGCATAAGAGAAAAATAATAATTAAAACTTTTTAAACAGTCTGCACCTGGGTTTTTCAAAAGGTTTAATTTGTATAAAAATAATCCAGATTTTTAAAATCCCTTTTTTCTTATATCCCAGATTAAAGTGATTTGACTTTTTTCGTTGCATGTTTTAATATTGCACTGAAATAAATACATGTATTTTGTAGTATACTCGTGACCATCACCTGCCCTCCCTAAGGAAGGGTAAGAAAAACTTTATTAAATGGAGAATATAAAAGAGAGGTCAGTGTTACATCTTGGTGAGGAGGAAAGGAACAGGGAAGAGGGAGTAAAGGTGGGATAATAGAAGGGGTGGGTAAGAGTTAATTATTTTGTTGAAAGTGTAATGTGATGCTACAGTTGTGAATATTGTGTTGTTGGGTGTAATTTATTAGGCCATTCTGGTGACAAATGTGGAAAGCCTAAAGCATTGTTGGATCATTGTCATGTTCCCCCCCCCCCCCCCCCCATTTTGGCCAATATACATATTGGTGTCTGTGTGGCGTTGGTAAATCAACTGCATCATGATTTTTTGCTGAGAGTGGCAAAACTGTGTATGCTGGCCCTGCCCCCATGGAAGATGATGCTCAGTGTGTGTTCTGCCTGTGGGAGTGGTGGCCCTGATAGGTTTTGTTTTTTTAGCATTTATGGATTTAGTTTTCTCTAATAACTTCAGACACAACTCCTGCCTTGCCTGTCTGCCTCCTCCTTACCTCTGTGCTTGGGTTCTCGTCCTCCAAACACTTTACCACTCATCCTTGATTTAAGACCTGAGGATGAATCATCTTCTAATTCCTTTTTATTAAAAAATTAGAAAAAAAAAGGGAGAGAGGAGGAAAAGGTGTTTCAGAGAGAGAAAAAAAAACAGAATGTATTTATGATAAAAAATATAACAGAATTTATTTTTACCATTATGGTTGTACACCGTCGTCTTTATTTTGTTCTATTCAGCATTTCAAACCGCTTTTTTCTGAACATAGCAGGATATTAGCAATTAATATTTTATTTCAGTGTAATGTTGCAGAAATTCAAAATGTCCTCATCCATTACTACAAACTTCAATACAACAAGATACACAAACACATTGCTAACATTGTATGAAAAAAAACGAGGATTAATTTATCATATAATTGTATCAATCCTGGGCACTTTAAAGCTGCAGTATGTAGAATTATGAGAATTGTGTAGAAACAACCACGCGCACTGTTTGTCTCTCATTCAGACAGCAGAGCAGAGTTTTAGCTTTTTTTCCCAACCTGTGACTAGTTTGACTGAGATCTGCAACATTTCCAGAGTTGTATGTTTTTGTGTCTCTGTTTGTGTTCCTGTAGTGATTTTAGTTGCAAGCTCTATCATTCATTATAGATGCTTCCACTAGGTAACATTATCAGAGAACGTGATATAAATTTTCCATTGCTATGAGGATGATACACAGCTTTATCTCTCAATGAAATCAGATGAAAATCATCAGTTATTAAAACTCCAGGCTTGTCTTAAATACATCCTGGATGAGCCGTAACTTTCTCTTTCTTAACCAGGATAAAACCAAAGTGATTCCAGTGTCTCTAGATGACATTACTCTGTCATCCAGCACCACAGTAAAACACTTAGGCATTATTTTTTATATGGACTTATCCTTTAACTCTCATATTAAACAAATCACAAGGACAACTTTCTTCCACCTCCGTAATATCTCTAAAATCAGGAATATCTTGACGCAGAGTGATGCTAAAAACTAATCCATGCATTTGTTACATCTAGACTAGATTATTGTAGCTCTCTACTTTCAGGATGTCCCAATAACTTACTAAAAAGTCTCCAGTTAATTCAGAATGCTGCAGCTAGAAAACTAACAGTTACTAACAGGAGAGAGCATATTTCTCCAGTGATGGCTTCCTTTCATTGGCTTCCTGTAAAATCTAAAATCAAGTTTAAAATCCTCCTGCTACCATACAAAGCACGACATGATCAAGCTCCTGTATATCTTAGAGACCTGTTAGTGCCCTATCGTCCAGGCAGATCACTCCGCTCTCAGTTTGCTGACCTTCTAGAAGTTCCTAACATGTCTAGAAGTAGAACAGGAGGAAGAGCTTTCAGCTACCAGGCTCCTCGCCTTTGGAACCAGCTCCCAGTCTCAGTATGGGAGGCTGCTACTCTCTCTACCTTTAAGGCTAAACTCAAAACCTGCTTATATGCGGAGGCGTATGCCGTATAATAGCATTAACTTAACGGCTAGAGCGAACATGGGCTCATCCGTAAACTGTCGCATTTTAGAGTCTTTGTAGTTGCTGTTAGATTTCATGTAAACGGGAAGAGATTCATCACCTTTATAATAACTGTTGACTAGGCCACTGGGAGTGAGGCCCAAGGCCAAAGCAGGCTGACTTGATAATAATATATCATGTTTTTATGCAGTCAGTGCCTTCTCCTCGCACTTTGTCTTTTTCAGGTGTTGTGAAGCTGATGATGGTAGTTCCTGATCTGTGATTCACGGCTCAACTAGTCTGGGACACTTTGATGTTCTATCTCTCTATCCTGTTCTGTTGGTCCTTCTGTCCACTAACCCCAACCAGTCGACGCAGATGGCTGCCACCTCTGAACCTGGTTCTGCTGGAGATTTCTTCCTGTTAAAAGGGAGTTGTTTCTTACCACTGTCGCTAAATGCTAGTTCATGTTAAACTTGTTGGGTTTTCTCTTTCTTATAATGAATTTTATATTTTTATAAGCACATTGAGATGACTTTGTTGTAAATTGCGCTATACAAATAAAGTTGAATTGAAAGATCATATTCAATAGTAGAGGTTTAATCTGATTTTATTATTTAAAAGTCCTTGTGCAGCCAGGAGATAATTAAACACACCCGTTCATGTGAACACATCCAAAACATTTTTGTTATACTGTGGGCTTAGTCAGATTGGTCAAAATAGCGTAAATGTTGATGTGATTGGACAGAATTGCAGGGCCGCAAAGAATTTGTGGGGATGAGCTGAATTTGCATTAAAGTTGTGATCGCAACATTGCGATATCCTGAGGGTCTGAAAATTAGGCAGTATAGCATTGAGAATAGTGATCAACAAAGATGCACACACACACACACACACACACACACACACACACACACACACACACACACACACACAAACACACACACAGACTTTCATGAGTAGAAATGTTTTGAGATAAGATATCAGAGAAACTCAAGATCTAGGAATATGTTTTGAATATAAAGAATTCATCCATGGCTCTAAAATATTCTGTTTTGCATCTCAAAAGCCCTAAATTAAAATATCTATAAATGTACCTTAAAGAGAGAATTCCTCTGTGGTCAGTGGTCCTTTCATTGAAGAAGTTTCTGGTTGAGTCTGTTATAAAACAACAATGTTCTGGTTGTTGGAGACAATAATCAACTGTGTGACTAGAGTTGTGTGTAATAAATATATTCCTGTGTGGGTGGAGACAAATGTCAGACCCAGCTGTCAGCCAATACTGTCAAAAGGTAGATTTAAAAAAAACATATAAGATGATCAGGTCTGAGGTTGATTTTTCATGTGCTCTCCTTTGATAGTAAATAATGAGTAAATAGACAGTTGTCCTCTTTGTAAAAACATCATCCTTCCCTGACTTTCTTTGTTCTCCATGTATTAGGTTCATAAAAATATAAAAGTTTAACCTTTATAGTTTTGTATGTTTGAGGTGTTGTCTTTATTTACCAGACCTGAAAACAATTTGTTCAGTTCTCTCTGTCCTCCTGCCTTAAGTTACCTTCAATAGGACTCATACTCCCACACTTTAAAGACCCCTGGACGAGATGATAAATAATGTATCTACCATACTGGTTAATCAGTTTTTGACTCAATGCTTTTGATCAATGTATGTATCTTGTCTGGTGTTGTTTCAACTTTGCTGTAATTTCTTCATTTTGAGAGCCATTGTAGTGAAATCTATGGGTTTTATTGATGTATTTATTATTCTGATTGCTTGCTATCTATAGATCTTGCTAGATGTTTAAATCTCATCCCAGTTTGTTACTTATTTCTCCTCAGTTCCTTTATTCTGTTTTTATAACTTTGAACTACAGAATTAGAGGAAACAACATTCCCAGTTTATGTATTAAATGTATTTCTACTCAGTCTTTTGCAGTATTTACAGAAACATCAAGCTAAGCCTTTTGACTTCAGTTCACTTATATCAGTGACTCATAGAAAGCCTGTTTTTGTGAAAAGAGGTCCTCACATTTCAGGTTGGTGCTGCTGTCATTGTGCTGTATTTGTTCCAACATATTGATGCAAAATGTGTTTTATTATCACAAACTAAATTATTTGTCTTTGTTTGGATTAATTTGATATGTTTTTACCTTATTTTGCAAAGTTACAGCCTTGTTTGCAATTATCATAGTTGTCTTTGTCAGTTGTTGTTTGTTCAGCTCTATAAAAACACAGTGAGGGAGTGACTGCGGACAGAATGATGCTGAAGGTGAGGTCTTTGTTTTGTTGTACATTCTTATTCCTTAATATTTGGCCTCAGACTGAAACTGAAAGCAATTCTAAATAAAATTATTAATTTACATTTTGTATTTTCTTTTATACAGATTGAGGTTGTGAGGAATTAATGAAAATAATACATTCTTTAAGTTGTGGATGATTGATTGACATCAAGGATGTAAAAGTAATTTTAGTTCATTGTTATTAAATGGGCCGAACCAGTAAAGTCAGGGCTTAATAACCTATTATCAATAACATTTTGTTTTAGTGCAAATAATTGAAAATACATTGTGGGTAGAAATCCTATTTATAAAACTGTCTTAACATTTAATAAACAATAAAAAAAAAGTAATGAAAAGGTGCTCGATGACAGTACAGATCCCAGTGGATCTACAAAACATTAAATCACAGGTATTTAAATCTGAACAATAAAATACATTTTACTACATGTTTAAAACATTTTTTCAAGATTTAGAAATTATTTTACACTGAATATTGCGACTTTCAGTGTGTTAGAATGTTCTTGGCTTTTTGAGTTGTTTTTCTTTATCATTTATTAATATTACTTTATTATTACAGTTCTAAAATATGTGATTGCACAATTGTTGAGTTATGTTTTGTAAAACCATAGCCACTATCGTTATCTTTTTCAGTAAACTTAAGGTAATGCAACATTAGCTTTTACATCATATATATTGATGTATCAGATTATTTTCACTTCATCATAAAAATCTGATGCATTTTGAAAATAGTGCAGTGTAATGTGTAAAATCCAATGGTTTCACAACTCAGTACATAATAAACTTCTCCCTGCTACCATCAGGCTGGTACTACCACTGGCTCTGCATAAAGGCTGTGGCTGAGAGAATGAGAGTTTCTTCAATAAGGTCATTATTTTACTCAGTTCTGAGAAACAAAGTGATCCTCCACCATTTTTACAAGTTTGGCCTAAAAGTTTCTAAATGTTCCTGTTAAAAATATATGTGCTGAACAAAGCACTGTGTTATACACCATATTCATTTTATATCCTTTTAATTATGAGCCTTACTAGCACTTAAAGACAATGTATTCTGATATATTTAATTCCACAAAGGATTGCGTGTTTGATGACACATTTTTGTAGTTGTCTTTGACAGTTGTTGTTTGTTCAGCTCTATAAAAACTCAGTGAGGGAGTGACTGCTGACAGCATAATGATGAATGTGAGGTATTTGTTTTGTTGTGCATTTCTTTCCCTTTTAAAGCATCATAATGAAACTGAAAGAACTCAGTTTATTTACTTTCTGTATCTTCTTTATACAGATTCAGGTTTTAATAAAATCAGAGTCCCTCAACATAAAATATTAACCTCATGAATGAGTGAGTTAGATCATGAGTGTCATTGTCATTTAGTTTAGGGGTTACAGACACCCCAATGTGAGAGTGACCAAATAGTTTTCTATAGAATGTTTTACAAAAAACAGTTTAAACTGAAAACCTACTTGTTTATAGTACTACATATAAAATATTTAATCACATGTATCTACATTTTAACAATGTGGTATTTTACTACAATATATAATTAAAAACTTGTCAAGGTCTAGAAATTAATTTACTTAAATATTTCCTCATATCAGGGGAATTCCTGAACATATGAACATTTTTTCCAATATGGTTTCTGTACTGCAAATGTCTAATAAACCTGAACTGAACCTTCTCAATGATCGTGACCATGAATGGAAGGTTATTGATTGGTCTATAGTTAGCCAGTATAGAGGCATCCAGTGTTTCACAGCAGTGACTTTTAACAATTTCTGTACAGTGCCTGACTAGAATGAGCAGTTAATTATCTGACACAAATCATTCACAATTGACTTTACAACAGTTTTAAAGAAGTTTGAGGGTATTGTGTCAAGGCAACACGTTGATGAATTTAGTTGCTCAACAGTTTCCTCTATTATTTTTAGGTTCACTGTAATAAACTCTAACATTGTAGTTGACTCATCCCTCAGTGGTTGAAGCTGTTTTTTATTTTGCGGGTTTGTTCTGATGTTTGACCTTATTGATTGTATTTTTTCATTGAAATATATAGAAATTAACAGCTGACAGTAATTCAAGGGCTATCTGATCAGGGGAGGTTGTGATCTTTTCAATTACAGAAAGCAATGAATGATTTGTTGACGTTTTTAGCAATAATTTCATAAAAATATTGCTGCTTCGCTTTGAACAAGCCATTTAATTTAACTTAGTTTTGATTGGAGCCAACGTGTCTTTGACATTACAGACTTTCATATCAAACTCATCAACTTTATCATCAAGTTTATCAACTGTCCCAGCCCTTTAGGTTAGTGTGATTGCTATGGCTTCCATAAACTGTGCAGATGTTGTCATTTATGTACATTTTCTTAAAACACAAAAGTAGGTGGAGCCTATGTTGTAGTCTCTAAATAAAAATAAAAATACACAGAAATAGAGAGCCAAGTCTCTTCAATGGCGGCTCCAGAGATTTATTACCGGGGGGCCAGATTGTTAATAGGAGGTGCTAGTAAATTCTGACACAACAAACACCAACAAATAATACCACAATAGATTAGAAGATTTATTGTCCCAGTACAGTACATAAGGTTTTGTGTTTTGATTTACTTCAATCATCAACACAATCAAACAATTAACACAGTATTTATGTCCTCTAACCAAATAACATGACGGCACTAAACAAAAACAAACAACAGCTGATCACCATCACTCCAAAACTAAATAGAAAAGGTTCCAGATCTTGTCCGACTTATGTTTCAGGTTGTAACGTGTAACATCATAAACCCATGATCACCATCCTGGATGTGATGGTTCCCATAGGCACACCATGCGTCAGGTAAGCCGAAAGGGTGGCAGTGGCGCAGAGCAGCGGCACACTCTGGCGTGACCAGCACTCTCCGTGCGCCATGACGCACGGGATTCAGCCCGCATGAGGCCACCCACAACTGGAATTCTCTTACTGTATGTGGAGGCGACCGAGGCAGATTACAAGGAAGGCAGATGCCATCAGCCTGAGTAACCGAAGATATAATCTGATCAGATTTTCCTGGTTGGAAAAGTGCCAGGCATGCCCTGAAAGCTTTCAACCGTTGCATTGAGAGGCGTGTCGTGAAAGCACCGAGCACGGGGACAGCCCCAGGAAATAATTTTCTGTTCCGGGGAAAACATCTTTTCCGTGTTTATCATGAAGCCCAGATCGGACAGGTGACGTAACAGAACGCATGTGTGCGATCTGGCCTCTGCTTGTGCCAAAAGAGCCTGTTGTGTAAGACCAAAAGTGTCCTTTAAAGCATAGTTATTTGACAGTATTATCCATGTTATTGTCACCATGAATATTAAAGTCACCTCTAGCTGTTCCGGTGGTGGTATTCAGGGCTCACAACTGACTGTGGTTCAGCAAACTCATCCATGAATTCTCCAAAATATTATACTAAAAACAGAACTATTGATACACTTTCAGTAAGAGAAAATTAAGCAGTATAGCATTGAGAATAGTGATAGACAAAGATGCACGAACGCACGCATCATACACACACACACACACACACACACACACACACACACACACACACACACACACACACACACACACACACACACACACACACACATTTTACTACAGTATATAATTAAAAACTTGTCAAGATCTAGAAATTAATTTACTTAAATATTTCCTCATATCAGGGGAAATCGTGAACATATGAACTGTCTCACTTTACAATGTAAATTTAAGCGCCCCCCCACCATCTGCCCGGGGACTGGCCGCGGTTCGGCGAGGTGCCGCGCCGCCTTGGGCGGGGTGGGGCTGGTGGCTGGTTGTGATTGGGGGTGGTCTCCGTGGGTGGGGAGGGCTCTGCTGGCGACATTGCTGTGGGGTTGCGGTGCCTGGCTGGGGGAGCATAGGTTCGCCTGCCTATCAGTCCGTGGCTGGCGGGGTGGCCCTGCTTGGGTGGTTGGTTGC
The DNA here is from genome assembly GCF_900634775.1 of Gouania willdenowi. Lineage (NCBI taxonomy): Eukaryota > Metazoa > Chordata > Actinopteri > Blenniiformes > Gobiesocidae > Gouania > Gouania willdenowi. Next base: position 19,531,839 of record NC_041061.1, on the reverse strand, counting down.
GTCCTCTCTCGTCGGGGGGGCTGGGGCCGCCCTCCTGTGGAGGGTGCTATGTCGTGGTGTCGTGCGGGCCTGTGCTGGCTCTGGTGTGGGAGCTGGCCTCTCTCCTGTTTGGCCGCTGCCTGCTTTGGTGGGACAGGCCGCTCTGGGCCGGCTGGCGGCGGGGGTCACCTCCTGGACTGCGGGGGATGTGGCTGGTACTTGGCTCCACCTGGGGGGGTCTCCGGTTGTGCTGCTCGGCGCGTCCCTGGGGCCCGCAGTGCCTCGTGCCCGTCTGCGCCATCTACCCTCTCCGGTGGCCCGCCATGCGGACAGGCCGGGCTCCTACCAGACAGGCCTCCTTCATAAACACTTCATATCACTCACTCCCAGCTGGTCTGGCTCACCCACTTGTTGCACCACACTCACATACCCAACCCTTGGGGGGCTGAATGGTGGGGCTGGGGGTGGAGGGGGCCGCCGCCTGTGCTACTAAGTAGTGCCGCGGGGGCGGCACTCCCACCTCTGGCTGCCCTACTAATCCCTCCAATTTTAATTACACCTCAACACACCACCCCCCGGAGGTTGGGACCACCACTTCCACCCTCCGGAGCTATTGCACCACATACACATATATACACATAGGCTGGATGGGGAGCACCACTCCCCTCCATCCACCCTTTTTTAATAGCACTTCATACATTCACTAAACACATACATTCACTCAGGGAATAGGGAAGTGCCTCTCCATTGGGGGCGGGATGCTGGCGGGGGGCCTTGGGGTTGGGGGTTGGGGTCGGTGGTGGGATGCGCTGGGTGCTCGGCTGCTTGGGGCTTCCTCAGATGTGTGTGTGGGGGGCGGTGGCTGCCTCTCGGCCTGGGATCTTGGGGGCGTCGGAGGGGTTGCCTGGGGCTCCCTGGCCCCCGCTCTTTCTGCCGGCCTGGCTGCATCTAGAAGAATTATTTAAAAAATGAAAATAAATACATACAATGCAGTGCACACAGTAATAGGATGTTATGTACATTTTAGTTCATGTTAGAACCAGTGTGTGAATTTAAAAACAAAAGGTAGATTTACCATTTTCAAGCAGTGTCTTTAAGTTGGGTTTCATGCATTAATGATGATTTTCTACATCTACTGTTGCATTCTGGGCTTTAGTTTTCCAGCTATGTTTTTAACTCTTACTAATTAAACATTAGCAAGATTAACAAAATAAAAACTGATGTTGTTTAACACAAACTTACACTTTACTAGTGACGTCATCAAATGACTGGCTGTGATTGGCTTGATCATCATTCAATCAAAACTGGACCAATCTGTTTTCAACAATGAATCCCTCTGTAAAAAGTGAGGGGGATGAACTTTTGTTTTCATAAAAGTGTGGGTGTCAAACCCCCCACATCCCTCACGGGTGAGACGTGCCTGGTGGGCTGTGTTTTAATTTGAAAAAAGAAAAACAATAATTTTAAAATATATTATTGATTTTTCTAATCAACTACTAGACATTTCAGGTGACCCCACATGGGATCACGACCCCAAGGTTGAAAAACACTGTGTTATACTTTTGATTATAATTCAGCTGTTTTCATGATTTTAAAATGCAATTATAAAGCCTTTTATTTTAATCCTAATTTTTATTATTTTAATTTGTGCCATTTTTCCACGTTTTGTGAATAAATGTGCTCCATATTGTTGCCTTGCTTTGTTGGACAAATACAAATAATGACTATTCTGAATAAATACAGTTTTAAACACATTAACAGTATTGATTTTACTGTTAAAATTATTCCTTTAAGCCATGTTTGTGAGATATTTTGGACGTGCTGCGTCTGCAACACTGAAGTCAGAATTTTAAACTGGAAGGGCAGAGTTCCGAGGGTCCTTGAACGCAGCATGAGTGAGTCGATTATCATCAGCAGCAGCAGCACGTGTTACAGCAGGTGATGCTCATTCCCTTTGATTGGCCACACCCACTGAAGCTGTGGATGCAGTGACTCATTCTTTCTGAGCTGTAACGGCTGCTGTGAGACCTCGGTCTAGTGACCAACAAACGTCCTGGTTTTCAGAGTTACGTCCTGTGTCCTCGTAGATTTCACCCCAACCATTGGTTTTTCCAAAAGTTCAGTCCTGTTTGTCCCGTTTATTAATAAATAAACATCTGATGTCGCTGACAAACACCCTTTAATGTCAGTCAAACTAAAATCTAGACATCGATCAATCCTGGACGTGTGTCAACCCCAGACGTAGATCAACTCTGTCGTGGATCAACGCTGGTCGTCGTTCTCAATTCGTCGCACAGTGAGAATCGTTTTTATTAAACCAAGGGTGTCAAACTAATTTCACGTTAAGGTCAGACATATAAAATAATTATCTGTAAATAAATGGTGTTTTTTAGTGCACATTATTAATAAATTAAGATGTTTAGTGTCATTTAACTTTACTTTTACAACCTAAAACTAACCTAAAACCTAAATTAATGTTTTCTCATAAGTTTGACACTCTTGGTTTTGTGGGTTTAAGCTCCTCCCTCTGACCTCATTAAATAATCAATAATAATTCATTTTATTTAAAAACTGCCTTTCAGGCCACTTAAAAACACTACAATAAAAACAGGATAATAAAATATGTAAATAATATTAGTTTGTAGTGTACACATTAATTTAGTCTCATACTGTTGTTGTTGAGTCATGGTTTTAGTAGCAAATAAAATCCAAACATTTCTGTAGTTAATTATAGATGACATCATTTTTTCGGTCTTAAATTAATGTTGATGAATTTACACCAAAACTTGACAAATTTTTACTGTGCGCCAACTAAATGGAGTCATGATTTGTTCATTTATAAAAAAACAAACACCTGTGAGATTAAAAATGATTTAGCATTAACTAATATATCTGAACAACCTATACAATATTTAAAAACTGGGAAAATGCTAAATCATTAGTTTTGAGAAAAATTGCGAATTTTACGAATTGCGAAGTTGACGATTTACAAATTTTCAAGAATTGACCATTTTCAGAAGAATTTAAAGAACCACGTATGAAGACTAAAAATTTGACGGGGAAATCTAAAAAAACAATTGTTCCATCACAGCATCCAGACCAGTGATGGGAGCTCACGCCCACATAGACTGAGAAGGACCAGGACCAGCCTCTCCAAGACCTGAGTCACATGGATGTGGATTCATCTATTGTGCTGGTTTTATTATTGTAGTGTAGCTATGTTGTGATGATCTATTGTATCTGTTAAATCTGTTGATGTTGAATATTTCTGTTGTACAGGAAAATGTTACACTTTGTTCCACCTAATGTTCAAATATTCTACTTTTCCAGCTAATGTTCAAATATTCTACTGTTCCAGCTAATGTTAAAATATTCTACTGTTCCAGCTAATGTTCAAATATTCTACTTTTCCAGCTAATGTTAAAACTATCTATTTTACCAGTAAATGTTACAATCTGTATGAGGTAAGGTTTTATATTTCTATTGTACCAGTTTATAGAACAATCTGTTCTAACTAACATTAAAATAATCTAATGGACAGATGTTAAAATCTGCTCTGACTGGGGTCATATATTTACTCATAGTGTTGGCTTTGCTGACTCTGCTGGTCTTAAACATGGATCCTCCATGCTTCTTGGACTCTGAGGTCACCTGTTACCCAAAGTGGATCACCTGCATAGCTACAGACTCTACTGATCAACCCTTGTTAACCCTGATTTTAATGTTTTAGATTTTGCTGAAACGGTACTTGGACCTGCTGCTTTTGCTGTCAACGTCTCCAGTTTATATTGTTTAATCTACAACCAGGTCATTTTTCTGTTCTGATCACTGTTCATGTCCTTTTTACATTAACCAGATCAATAACCCAGGTCCTTTTTGCATTGGTCCCTTATATAACGGGTCTTTTTTGCATTGGTCCCATGTACAACCAGGTCATTTGTGCATTTTTGTTATTTGAATCATACCAGCGTAGCATCAATTAACATACAGATAACGCATCTGTGACCAACATTGATTTTTGTTATTGAGGATTGCAGTAAAAAGTACAATCCATAGAGTCTGGATGAGGTTCAAACCTTCCTCCTGTTGTTGCTGATCATCACATTCAGAGAGAGTTTGATGGCTGTACTCGTAATGAGTGAGTATACAGTAACTCTCTGAGCTAATGCATGATCACAGCTTCCACCAGACCTCTCTACAGTGTCCATGTTGGAAAAACTCAAGAGTGACTACAGCTCATTCAAGACCACAACGACTAAAGTGCAGCAAACTGTAAGAACGTCACAGCTCTGATTTGTCTGTATTTTCATTAATTATTTGGAAATTAACTGTATTTGTGTCTCTTTTAAAAAGTGACATTAAAACCAGTGATGGTGCCACTGAGTCGACCCATCACCACAGTCTGGAGCCCCAACAGCCTGATCACCTGCTTCACCATCACCTTCAGTGTCTGACACACTCAGAGGTAGGTGCAGCCCCTTCTGTTGTAGTATGTTCTTGGTGATACCACGAGAACTAAATGAATGTTTGACAGTAATCCAAGTCCCATTAAGTGTTTTTTTTAACTTTGTCTTCCAGTCAAAAAAGGATGTGTCCAAGGTGATGCTCCAGATGCAAACATCTGATGTGAAGCAGCAGGAGCTGATTCGTGCACAGCAGGTGAGGCTCTAATAGTTTGTTTTTCTCAAAGTTGCTTACATTTCCATTTTTATTAGGTTATTTATTTCAGGCTGTGATTATTTTAATTGAACTTTAGTAATTGAGAATGTAATTGCAATTGACTTTCTGAGGATACGTACTTTGTAAAGGAGATCATTCATTGTAATATAAAAAGTTATTTTGTTGAAAGTGGTTTTTGGAGGAAAAAGTCATTCCTCTGTATTTCTCAGCAACTCAACAGCAATGGGAGCGCTCAGTGAGCTGCTGCTGCTTTTCTCTAACTTTCACTTTTACAGAACCCAGACAGGAAATGTGATCATTACCAGGAAACAGTTAATCATTTATTGAGATAGGTTTTTTTTTTTGTCCAGTTTTTCATGAAAATGAACAAATTTTAATCACTTTGCTTATAAGTACTGTTATATTTTTGACTATTTAGAACATTGTGAAGGCACGAGCCTGTGTGATGGTGGTGTGATTGGTACGTTCATGGTGGTGGGCCTGGCTCTGTGCGTCAGTTCTACATGTGTCATGTCTGATTGAAAGCATGTTTCTTTGTACTATTATAACGTAGTGTTGGTATGGGTTATGTTTCAATCAATCAATCTTTTATTTGTATAGCGCCAAATCATAACCAATAGTATCTCAAGACACTTTACAGTAGAGCAGTCTTAGGACGGACTCTTCATTTTATGGATACACACATATGCATATATACGTATATACACATACATATGTATCCCACACCCAACATGAATTCATCATGGCGGCAAGGAAAACCTTCTGTTAAGCAGCAGGAACCTTGTGTGGATCCCATTCCTATGATGAACAGCCATCCACGTTATGCTGTGTTGGGTGTGTGCAGAGGAAAGGGTGGAGACAGAGTTGTTGAGACTCTGTAACTCCACACTGAGGATCCCACGGACCTGCAAGACAAAAGCCAGAAGGAGAACAGGAGCAAACACACAAGGGAAGAAACAGACATAGAGGGAGTGTTAGAGAGAGGAATGGGACCCTCTCTAACCTAAATGACCTCTCACTTAACGCCCTCTCCAACCTCTCTCCAACCGAGCATGCCAGACCCCCCCGGCAGTCTGCCTATTGCATCTTAACTCTGAGCTATGAGCTGGTTCCTAACTAAAATCTTTACTAAAGAGGAATGTTTTGAGCCTAACCTTAAAGGTAGAGAGGGTGTCTGCCCCCCGAACCGTGGTTGGTAGATGGTTCCAGAGAAGTGGGGCCTGATAACTGAAAGCTCTTCCTCCTATACTACTTCTAGAGACAAATGGAACAACGAGTAGTCCAGCATTTTGAGAGCGTAGTGTTCTGGGGGGATTGTATGGCACTACAAGCTCCTTGAGAAAGACTGGTGCCTGTCCATGTAGGGCTTTATAAGTGAGAAGAAGAATCTTGAATTCTATTCTATATTTTATGGGAAGCCAATGCAGAGAGGCTAATACAGGAGTAATGTGATCTCTTCTCCTAGTTTTAGTCAGTACACGTGCTGCAGCATTTTGAACCAGCTGAAGTGTCTTAAGCGACTTGCTCGGGCAGCCTGCTAAAAGAGAATTACAATAATCCAGTCTAGAGGTAACAAAAGCATGGACTAGCTGTTTGAGCAGTAGTTCTAAGTTGTTAGTATGAATTAAGTGTGTTTAATCAGGCTGCTGGTTGGTTGGGTTGGTTCAGTGACAGGATGTAGTGTCATGCTGGGTATTTCACAACGGAAGCAGCCTCTGGGTTTCTGCAGTTAAAGATGTTTTATAACTGGAAATGTTACATAAAGATGGTTAGCAGTAACTTAATATAAGACTGGTATGTTTAAGTAACTGTGAATTCTGTGTTTTATATGTTAATAGTGTGAATGAGAATGGGTGATATTAACAATTTAATTACTTTCTCTGTGTGAATATATATTTTATATTAAGTTGATAATGTTACTTTACATAAATGAAGTTAATTTATGTTTGTTATTCTTTATTATTGTAAATTAATTTTGTTATGTCTTTATAGAAACCACACACACACAAACCAAGTAAAGAAGAAGTTGAGTGTGAAACCTCTCTCTGCTCTTTTCTTCATCATACTTTAGAACAGTGGCATTAAGTGGTGTTCTGGCCGACACCCTGGTGTGAACCTAGTGCACAACACAGAACCAGTGCCTATCCTGAGCTATCATCATTATCTCCACTACATAAATACTGCTGCACATGATCAAGTTTTCAGTGAATCAAATGTTTTTAAGTGTAGCAGATTGGGTGCATGAGTTGTTATGTTATATATAATGTAATGTGTAAGATACATTTTTAAAAACGCAAGGTGGATGTTCATAAAATATGACATTTGTTACATTTTACAATAATGTTATGTTCTATAATTAGTTAAAAGTAGTTTTTTTTGTAGCCAGGAAAAGAGGAAGATGATAATTTTCTATGAAATGTGATGAAAATGAAATGAAACAATTAATTAAATTAGGAGAAATAGTGTTGCATGAAACTTTAACATTTCCTACCTTTCTAAGTTACTGTTAACCTTCCTTATTATCTTATCCTCTAATTAAAGTGAAACTGTGAACATTTGTTTTATAGGAAGTGCTTTTTTCTATTTTTTTCTCCTTTTTATAAAAGAAAAATTAAAAGAAAAAGAAATAAAAATAAGTGTTTTTCTAACTGGTAGTTCTTCAGACTTTTCAGTATCTATGAAGTATCTCACAGTTTCAGAAGGGTTGGTGACCTCTGCTCTAAAATCTGTCTGTACAATAAAAGCAAAGAAGTAACATTGAAAATGATTCATAATATAAATCAAACCAACCTGTATTTAAAATAACGCCTTTTGTAACTTGTTCTCAGAATCAATAACTCACCTCTTCTGTGAATGTTTGTGTGTTTGACTGTTTTGGATGGATGTTGGAAATATATTTGTTAAAAACCTGCAGTGACAAAATAAGGATAAAAAAAAAGGCTGCAGCTCTATTATACTCTAGAGAAAATGTAAATAGTAAATTAAAACATATTTCATTCATAAATCTATATGGACTAAAACAGAATCTAAAATCACAGTATTTCACATTGAAATAAAACATTACTTTAACATTCTACAAGGTAACAAAAACAAGAAATCAATAAAAACCTTACACATTTCAATAATGAACTTTTATTTGCAGTATTTGGTTAAGGTTTGGCCAAAGAGCAAAACACACACATAGACTGACACATATATATGTGTATTTATATATATTTGTTTTTTTTTAAGTACAAGTACCTTAAAAATACTATATCAAGCACATTTGATTAATATTAACCCCTGTTTAAATGCAATGAATCCAGCCTCACTCCATTACAGACCAGTGTCCTCACTGACACTTTAGATCAAAAATTAAAACTTGAGGCTTTTTCTTTAAACTATTACCACCATTGTGTACAATTTAAATTTAAACATAAAACCTGCTTAAGCTGAAGAAACTAAAATAAAGAAGTATCTCTCACACACAAACACACGTGCACACGAACACATCATGCAAGTCACACGAACACGCACACACACTCGAACACTTGTGTGCGCACACAAACACAAGCGCGCACAGACACGCACACAAACATTTGTGTGCACACACGCTAGCATCAGACGAGCTACCAGAGAGGCGAACGATACGTTTTGTTTCTTCCAAACAGAACAAATGTTGGATGTTGTAGTGATTTACCTGCTGTTGAGCTCCTTTATTCTCAAACGTGTGGAAGCACGTTTGAGAACTTAGGCCAAACTTTGTCCTCCATATCACTCTGTATCCAACTTGATCTGTTGACTCGCTCAGCATAAGAAAAAACTATTGACGAAGCTCTAGAGGTGAAGAAAACGGCTTCACGTCACGGTCAGTGACACATTAATTGAACACCCTAAAGCAGTGGTTCTCTAACTGTTTTGGCTCTATTACCCCCTCTCTCTTATTTGTAAATAAGTGGAAAGAATCAGTGTTTAGTTCAGTGGTTCCCAAGCTTTTTTGGATTGTGACCCCATTGTTTTGTTTTTTTTATATATTTAGTTGAACTAGATTCACAAAATGAAATGTAGTTGTTTCAGATTGTGTTATAATTTAAAAAACGATTTAGATTTTTCCTGAATTTCAAGTGACCCCATTTAAATTCCAGTCCCAACACTGATTTCTCTCTCTCTCTCCCTTAACTAAAAATAAATCTTGAATTAAATAAGTAAAGGAATAATACAAATGAAGAAGAAGCCTATTAATTTGAATTCTGGTTCTATAGTAAACAATGCAAAACTACATAATAGTTCTTTTTCTTTTTAAAAGTGCAACTGAAAATGTATTTTGTGCCTTAACAATTGGATTTAAAAAAAAAAGTCATTGCCCTGTATTTACGTCAGATATTTGTTTGGACCAGCAGAGGGCGCAGGTAACCCAGTGGTCGGTTGCCATGCAGATATTCTGTGCAGTGAAGAAGAGAAGCTATGCGAGCAGACAGAGCTAATAAAAAAAAACGTGACTTTTACAGATATTCACGTAATAATCCAAATATTTTTTGGTGCTAAAGAGGCAAGGAATCATTTATGAACATATTTAAGAGTAGAAGGCGGCCAGAAAGAAAGTATTAGCAGACTCCGCCTGCCGTCTACACTTCTGGATTGCTGGTTAAAAAAAGTACTGCGATTCAATTTTCAAAAAATCGATATCAACCGTGATACCTATGAATCGATTTTTAACTGCCTTACGATTAATCGTTACATCCTTATTAAATAACTTTTATCAATTACTCATTGAATCATAATTTTACCTCCCACCCCTCCGACTTGGTTTCACCTAGTGACATCACCAATGACATCACTGGAGATGTCACCCAGGATATAAATAAAGGAAATGATGGGCTCCGCCCTCCTGTAGTCCCTGGAACACATGGTGGACAAGGTAAGAAACAAAGAACACCTGTTCCATGAATGAATTAACTAATACTCAGCAATTAATTAGCAATGCTAAATTAGTACAACATTTTAAATTGATGGAACAAATGGTGTGTTCTCACCCACTTTGTCACAGAACTATTTTCATAATATGTTTAATGGAAAGACAGTTTGATCACACTTTTGTATCTGGCTCAGTCACATCAGCTCCACACACACTAATCCAGCACTGTTTCACTAACAGCAGCAGTAAATCATTAACAGTCTTCCTTCTCCTCCTCATCTCTAATGACCACAGAAATAGTCCATTTAAGACGATAGTCCATTGTTTTGTTCAACCACTGCGTCGTATTGGGCCACAAACATGTCAGATCATGTCAAAGGTGATACAAGGTGGTATAACTGCTACTAAAAGTGGAACTGATTGTGAGCGCTCTTCGGTTTATCTATATACTGGATTATCTATATACTGAATGTAAAGATATTAACTGTGATATTAACTTGCCTTCGCTATGTTTGTTTTGAGATAGTTTGAGAGGGAGGAGCTTATATTCTTATGTAGGGTAGGAGGAGCCAGGATTTTAAGGAGGAGTTTCATCTGCTCTGCAGAGAACATCAGGCTGTTTATATGAATTGAAGTTCCATCACCTCGCAGAAGAAGTTCTCATTACAGCACATATTGATCTTCAGAGCCTCAGAATGGTTTATTCTTCTTCTATATTATGTAAGTCAAAGTTTCGTAGAAGAATATTTTTTTATATATAAAAAAGCTAAGATAAATGGGGATGAGATGTTTTCTGATACATTGTGTATTAATCAATTGTTTGGTTATAGTTTTTATTATTTATCTTTGAAAATAACAGATAAAAGTAAAATATATTTTTAAGGTAGGCACTCATTAACTACCGTACGTTGTTCTTACTTACATTTATTATTGCTAATAAATTTAAATAATTATAGTTTTTAATATTAATTAAAAAGGCCTTGCTTTTCAAAGGTTTTTTGTGCATTTTGTCAATCTATAGACTAAAAAATATTTTTCTTGTTCATACATTATAATTTATAAACAAATTAAATTGTGTTTACACTTTGTTTATTTCATATTAACAATTCCTTGTAAAATGGAAAATGAAACAAGTTAATGATAAAAACTAATGCATCAGTCAATAGAAAATGTCTCCATAAACCATCCTCACTTTAACTATGGGTTGTTCACAGACACAATAATAAATAATGTGCCCTGTCAATTTGTTGAACCACTAAATAAACTACAATATAAATACATCTATTTTTCATTAAGCATCATATTGGTATCCCCAAAATATCCCCTCATTTATAAAGTGAGGGATCTTGTTAATCTGTGTCACATTTGGATGTTCTATGAATCATTTTCAGGCTGTGGGAAATCATTTCACAGCAAAAATAGGGATTAGTGATTTTGTTTATTAAAATAACGTTGTGCAAATAAATTGTAGTTAAAGGATATTTTGTCATATATGGTTATGTTAAACTGCATGAATAAATCACAAAATATTTAGCATTAGTGGAATGAGGGGCTGTTCTGGGTTTGGTGCTGGATGGATTCTTTTATTTATTTTATTTTTTATTTATTCAGTTTATTTCCAACATGGTTACATTCACTTTTTTTTTACATTTTTTTTTTGTTTTTTTGTAAATGCTGAAAAAGGAGACGAGAGAAGCAGTTTGCTTATCTGGGTCCCGTCCCCTGTTTTACCATCGCAAATTTACATGGGTTTACATGTCTCTCATTCTTGATTCAAAATGACTCTTCAAACGTTTCTGTGGACTGTACGATGTAATATATTATTTTCATACACTTTATAAATTATATATATATTCTGTTTTAAACTGTGTCTCTGTCTAACATTTTAATTAGAATAATTACATGTAAAAATGAATAATGCCTGGTTAAATTTGCTTTAGCATTTAAAACACAAGGAGAAGTGTTAAAGTAATGTAAATGCAGTTATTGCTAAAACTTCAATAAAAATAAACATTTAAATACATTTCATGAAGGAATCACCCTGTGTCTTGTGTAGGGATTAACACCTGCATATCATTGTGTCCCTGTACAGGATTAAGCAGGTTATGAATATAATTTAAGTGATTATTATTTAGTATATAATATATATCATTTAGGGATCTTTGGATTTTGGAAAATCATGATATAAAATAAGTTTATCATTATTATTATTATGGGACCACACCAAACCTCCACATTATGAGACTATTACACAACACTCACAATGTATTTGTAATGAAATGTGAACTTTACTTTTTATCTTCTCAAACACAAAATCCATCTAATTCTCCTGTCTTTGTTCATGGTTCTAGATGCTCTGTACAGGTTACCTGTGCATATTGTTTCTGATGTAATCTGTTGGCTCTAACTTTACTCTAAGACCATCATATCAGAGGATTTCTTCACTTAATTGAATCAAATCCCCCAAATATGAAAAACATCAGTCACTTATTATATTATTGTTTAGTCCAGCAGAGAAGGGTTTTCACTGCTGTCATCACTGTCTGTTTCTGCTCTGCAGGGAACATTAGGTAGAGGAGATCCTCCAAGCAACATGTCTATATGAAGGGTAGTTCCATCAACTAGAAAAAGAAGTCCTCATTACATCACATATAAATATTCAGAGTATCAGTCAGAATAAAAAGTGCATTAATCTACTCTATTACATAAGTCAAAGTTTCAGAGATGAATCTTTTTTCAATTTCATTTGATTTCTTTTTATTTATTCTGTCATGGTAAAGTGCACAATTTTTCACAACAAATATTAAACTTCATTACATTCTATTGAATTAAACAAAAGCTGATAAAGATGTGGAGCAGACGTTTTCTGAGACATCAGTGGGGAATTTTGGTTTTGTACATCAGCAGAATTTAATTGTTAGGTTATAATTTGTAACTCTAACAGCCACAGATCTCTTATTTATCTTGTCAGTGAGCAAAGTTAAAACTATTCACAGTGAGCTGTCATTAACAAATCCACTTCTTTTTTTTTTTAAATAATTTGTATTAATGCTTCAGTATAATATATACAGTATAGTAATGAATTAAAGACTTACATTTTAAAATAGCTTTAAATCTATAGACTTTAATGAATTAATTTCTCATTGTAATTCATGAAGAAGCAGAATAATGTTTACACTTTATTTCATACAAACAAATCTCTAGCAAATTAAAAGTAAATGTTAAATTATTAATGATCAAAACAAATGCATCGCTGCCTCTCTTAAATCATTCTTATTTTAACTTGTGTGTTGTTCACAGACACTAATTCATTGTTTACATAAAATAAGATATTTGGAGGTGGTTTGGTGCTGAATGGATTTTTTGTGTAAATTACTCTTAAAGCATATCTGTGGACTCTGTATGATTTTTTTCACACCATATTTATTCTCTTTAAACTTTGCTTCTGTCTAAAACGTACAATATTAATCTCTTAAATAATTACATGTAAGAATAAATAATGCATGGTTGATTGAACTTCGGCTTTTAAAGAATAAAAGAAAAGACAAGTTTTGTATTTTCTAAACAAATGTTAGTGCATATAATTGTTAAAAATGATATAAACTAAACTTATTTAAAGAACCATCCTGCTTCCTGTGTAGGGATTGGCACCTGCAGATTCTTGTGACCATTACAGGATTAGGCAGGTTATAAGTATGATGGAGGATTAGGGAAAAAGCACAAATATAATCAATAGATATATTTTATTGAATAGCTAATCAATGAACTGCATGCTCATTATTACAAAGTTACATTGAATGATGCAAACATTAAACACAAACTCAAACAACATTGAAAAAAATCCCATCAGTTTTTCTAAGTCAACAAATTAAAAAAAATGTTTACAGGTAAAGATTTATGAGCAATAGGATTGTAAATATAAGATACATAACATGTGAAACAGTGCTGATTACAAAATAAGGATAATCAAAAGTATGAATCAAAGATAACAAATATTGAAAATCAAATATATTATTGACAATTCTCAGTTTAGTTTAATTTCAAATCAAGACCATCACTACAGTTTAACTAATAGTATTTTTCTTGTGTGGGAAGCTTTTATAAAATGTACAAATATATTAGTAACCAAATAAGTCATTGGGCAGATCTACAAATTCAGTATTTTCAAAATCTTAAAATACTTTGTCGATTAAACCAGAAACACCTTAAAGTGGTAGAGCTCAGACCACACCCTGTAAAAAGGACCCACAAAAGATTTGTGTATGAATTTAACTCTCGACATACTGATTAAGATTTACTCATCTTCAAAGGACGACACCTGGTCTTGATGTGGTGTTTTTTTGTGGTTGTAAATCTGGATCATTGAGTCTAAATGACTCTTTAAGACTTTCTTCTGCCTGTTTGTATGAAATACTTTTCCAGCCATTTGGTATTTCAGCAGGCTCTGCATTATGTGCCGTAGCAAAGTCTTGATTGTACGTTGTCGTGACATATTTCCAGTAGTCTGATGCCTCCAGACTCACATCAGGAGAGATTTTCCAGTCTGGGAAAATCTTCTTGTAATCCTTGTAAAGGTGATATTGGTCATTTGTTTGATGGCAACGGAATTTTTTATCACTGATCACAGAAGAAGAGCAGATGTCAGTGACAAGTTTCTGTGTGTCAACCCTTATATATCTACCCAGACCTTGTGGCCGATGCAAAGATGCCCAGTGTTCAGTGTGAGCTTTTCCTCCTGCATCACAGGGCGTTGCACAGAACGGACACTGTTTACCACATCCAATCACTCTGGTGAAAAGCTCATTCTGGGGCTTCATGTGAAGATTCTCTAACTTAGTTTGGATGTTTGTTTTTTGGAACTTGTCCTTGAAATCTGTTTTCATGTCCTTCAAATACTTTGTGAGTGAATCTGAAAATTGCTCCTGGTTTGCATTGTTCAGGATCATAAAAGCACCAAGAGCATCTTGGGAAATGGCCAGTTTAGCTTCAAGTTCTCTGCGGATATTTTCAACAAATGGCTTTAAATTTTCAATTTTGTTCTTTGAAACATTTTTGATGGCATCTTCAATGCTACTGATGATTGATTCAAGAAGTTGGTCCTCAAACTCAGAAAGTTTGGAGCAAGTTGAAAATTTTTTCTTTATTTGTTTGAGAATCCAGGACTTTACATAAAGTTCATATTCTGTGTTGTACAAATTATATTCATGAACATTTTCCCATGAAAGCAAATCCAGTAAAATTGAATACTGAAAGTTGATTCGTGTGCTAAACTCCTGACATTTCAGCATCTCATCAGTGATATTGAGGCCCAGTAGACGATTGACACGGTCTTCCACAGCAGGCTTCAGACACTGATCTGCAAACTCTTCAGCCTTCTTCTGACACTGGTCCCGTTTATGGAAGACATCTTTGAAATCTACACAAAACTTTTCCTTGTTTTTTATCAAACATCTGTATGGATCATTGGTTTGAAGAAAACACTGATGCAGTTCCTGAAATTTTCTGGCTGCAAATCCACAAATGTGCTGTTTCAGATAAACTTCAAACTCAATGTCTGTCTGAGCATCTTTGTCATTTTGTAAACGTTCATCAATGATGTTCAATATCTCCTGAATGTAGGCATCGTGGTAGTCACTTTTTTTGGCTTTCTTTTCCTTTATAGACATGTTGCAAACTTCAATGATGCTGTCTGCTCTCTGCTGTAAAACTGATATGTGGTCTTGTACGTTGAGCCATGTGTTTACTTTATGTGTTATTTTCCTGAAAGTTTTTTCAGGTTTGTATATGAATGGTTCCTGCCCACATTCTTGAAGTCTTTTCTGACCAAACAGTTCATTTGCATGGCTCCCTTTGATTAAAAGATTGCTTCTGAGGCAATGGGATACCTTGTTAAAAACATCTGTGGGTTTTTGTTCAGAATGGGTAAATGTTTTCAGAGTTTCTTTCCACATCTTGTCAAATTTTTTGTCCAGTTGGTCGTCAGTCATTTGGTGTTTCGTCTTTCGACATTCATCAATCAGTGCACACACTGCTTTTTCAATTTCTTTGGTATGATTTTCCTTAATCCGGTCAATTTCCACCATTCCCTGTCTGATATCTGCTGCTGCTGAGAGCTGATAAAGGACAGAGTTTTCCAATTCTCGTCGAAGACTCTTTGCACTGTTTTCAAATTCTGCTCTGTGTCCTTCCACAAGGTGGACATGACCCTCAGTTTGAGTGAAGTACTGTGTTAGGTTCTCCAGAAGTTTTTCCTCCCATTTGCAAAGCACTGTGAGAGCTTCAGTTTTCAGACATGAGAGTAATTCATCTGTTCCACATGGTTGACCTTCTGAATCAACATTTCCAAAGTTATGTATTTTTGTCTCTGCATTTGTGCCCCAGATGTACATTTCTTTTTTGAACTCCCATTCCCATTTGTTGAAGTCTGTACAAAGTCTCATGTAGGCGTCGGCTATGAGGCTGTTTCTGAAGCTAAATATGAAGTTTTCATGCTTTACTGCATTCCACATGCTTCCCATCCACTCTTTGAAGTCACTGATTTTATTCTCAGAGGAATTGCACTTTTGCAGTAATTTAATGATGTTTTTCTTTAGCTCATATACAGCTTCACTGTACCCTGCATTGACTGGTGCCATTGGTGGGTTTCCATTCCAGAGTCCAGGAATGTAGCAGTTCCCAGTGTCTGGATTGTACTCCATCACATCAGTGAAGCTCTTGTATTCTTCTTTCTTTTCCATTCTAGCTGCTGCCTGGGTCATCTCATCCAGCTGTTGTAGGAGCATTTTTCGGTCTCGTAAGTTCTTCTCATGGGCTGACATATCAGACACATTCTGGTGAACAAAGTGACATTTAGGCTTCTTTCCCACCTCCTTCATCCTGAGAAATGCATGCACCACTATTTGAAGGATATCCTTCATTTCAGTTAAATTCTCCATTGCAATGTTTACAATGGTTAAATCACTCAGCCCCACAACAAGTGTTGCAAGCTCATTGTCATGTTCACAGCTATTGTCTAGTTGTGCATGCTCAGGTGACTTTAGGCCCTCAGTGTCAATGATCACAATGAAGTCACAGTCTAACTTTGTCTTAAACTCTTCATGGACTTTGATGAGCAACATGAAGGCTCCTCGAGTGCATCGACCACTGCTGACTGCAAACTGCACTCCAAACATGGTGTTAAGGAGAGTGGACTTTCCTGTGCTCTGAACTCCAAGTACTGTGACCACCAGGATCTTGTTCTTGGGAGAAACCATTTCATTAAGCTGAGAGAGAACATCACTGACCCATTGAAGTGGTATGTGGGATGCATCTCCATCCACAAGTTCAAGTGGAAATCCATCCAGTAACAACTGTGCACACAGTTCAGGTAAATGATTCAGTTGTTGTCGGGATGGATCTGCTTCTGGAAGAAACCGTGAAGCTTCGTAGATTTGACCCATTTCACGAAAAAAGTGTTCAGTTCCTAGGGAACTGTTGGTCAGTTGTTGGTCAAGTTGTTTGATCTCCTCTTTGTTCTCAGAGCTCTTCCATTTTTCTCTGTAGAGTTCCCTGAGTTTAGACAGTTTAATGTGAGACATATTGTCAAGGTTTATTCTCATCCACTTCAGGAAGTAGCTCCTCTCTTTTTTCTGCAATGCCTGGATGAAGCACATCAAAGTATTTGACATGTTAATGGAGTTTTGTTTTTCTCGAAGTTTTTCTTTCTTTTCCTTCAGGTCACTTTTATACTTTTCTATGTTTTCAGATCCAAGCTTTCGAAGGCAAAACTCTTCTTTTTCTAGACTTGTCAGTTCCTTCCATATTTGACCTTGTAATGGAAGCTGCTCTACTTTAAATGTCAACGGTTCTTGAATCTCTGCAGTGATGGCATCAGCATTTTTCTTTGCTGTTAGACACTCAGGAGAGTCTTCATCGACCCAGATTCCCAGTTCATGGGCAATGTCAGCCATCTGCTCAATACTCATCTTTCTCTCTGTCTTGGAAATCACCTCACTGACTGCTGCCCTCAAACGTTTGACAAACTGTTCATAATTTACATTTTTGTTCCGAATGATGATGTTTCTTTCAGTCAGCTTTAACTTCTCTGACACTTCTTCCACAGAGCTGACAGTAATCTGTTTTTTTGTATTGTTTCCCACCAAAAACATCTGAGCCTCGTGGGTTTGGGTCAACAGCAGAGTACACTGGTCATCTAACTTGTCAAAAAACACAAACACTGCTGCAGATGTTTGACACAAAAATGCGTATTGTGTCTCAAAATATTTAATGTCTCCACGAAGGTTAGCCACTGCCACGGTTGACTGAAAATGTCAATGTTTTTGTTGCCACAAGGAAGGTACCAAGTAATTTCAGTCAACCCATTGGATATTCTTCGTGGACTGTCACCACATTCCATGTTTCTGTGAACAAAGGTGTCATGGTACTGCTGTGAGTTACTCAGCAGCTTGTTCAGGGTCTCTGACTTTGACAGGGAGCACTCACCCAGTCTCACAAAGGACACCATTGGTAGATTAGAGAGGACTATTCTTTCTTCAGTGAAACCTTTGGATTCTGACTGAGCTTCAAGTCTATACTGCTTTACAATGTCTCTCATAGCCCACAGCATCAATGTGCACTGTTGACTGTCACAATTGGGAAGCAGCAGAGGCACAGAAAACTGACACATTGACATCTTTAGAGCCAATTCCTGCTGAACAAACCCATCAGAACACAGAAAGAGAGCAGTGATCACATCTAGAGGATTTACCATGTCTTCTGTTTTGTGTGTAGTAAACAGTTTTGCAATATTGGTCTTTGAAGAATCATTACAGTTTAACTGAGGTGTTGATGTACATATCACATTTCTTGCTGTTGTATTAACCATCATTAATTTCTTCAGAAAATACCATGGAAGGTCTGATTTATTTTTGGCAGGTTCCTCATCAAATGTCCTGAGATCAATTTGAAGTATTGTGTTGAATGATAGCTTCTCTTCGTTGTGCCGTTCCAAACCAAGATCCTTCAAAATGATCTCCAGGTCTGAGGATTAAAAAAAACAACTTATGAGGCTAACATTTTTAAATTTAAAATTAATGCAAGTTTATTCAACCCAAGTACACCAACTCAACCCATTACCAATTCATGTTCATTAATCTTGATGCTGTGACTGGTGGTGCAGTCAAATAAGAAGGTAATAGCTATAAAGTAGGACTGGGTATTGCCAGGTGCCTCACGATACGATACATTGTGATATTTTTGTCCAGTGATTCTGCGATAATCAATGTATCGCGGGGCATTTAATCCACAATACATTACCATATCTGTGTCACGGAAGAAATTTAGAATTTATTGACTGCAGTGAATCCATTTCACAGGAAATACAAAACATTGTCAATCAATTTCACATGAATAACAGCCAAGTAAAACAAAGTGTATACTGCACAGTGGCTTTTCTTAACACACACTCACCACAACTAAGCCAATGTCCTTATGTTATGTTTGTTTTTAAGGGAAGACTGACACAAAATAATGCTTCACCAAAATATTGTTAATTATGTTTGTGCAAAAAACAAAATAATTGCAGAAAATACTAATTTCAGTGCTAGTATTATCAATGTCTCTGTAAACTTGGACACATATCAAGCAGAATGAACTTGTTTTATGAAAACTGGAAAATTTCATTGCGTTTGAAAAAGAAACATTTCGGTCAGTGCATCATAATATAAAAAAACTGGGTTGTCTATGAAAATCAAGGCACACATTTTAACTTACACTTACCACCATGTGTAAAGTTAAACTTAAACCTGCACAGCAGACTGCACACACATTTCAGCGCTAATACTAATATCAATTTGTTCTTTGTAAACCTGAGAACATTTAACTTGTGCTTAGTACTTAACTTGTGTAAAAAGGAAAAATAAAAATAAATCGATATTTGCCACCAGTGTATCGATAACGTACCGCAAGACGAATATCGATATTTGACACAACTCTACTATAAAAAATGCTTATAGTGAATTTTAACTGCATTTTAACTTTCTTAAAAAAGTCCTTGTTGAGCAGCCAGGAGTAGAAAACTCGGACAATAATAATATATTATAATCTGTGAGCTGTTTGCAGCCTAAAGTATTCATCAGTGGCCCGATACCCCCAGTCCTCAAAGGAGATCTGAAATTCTCAAAGATTTACTCTCTGAATAAATTTTTATTTTCGGCTTGTGCTGCCCTTTCACAAAATTTTATAGAAAATTTTTAGATTTTTTGGGAACATTGCCATCTATTTAGAACAGATGGACTGTCTAAACAAGGTTGGAGTGAAACTTTTCACATCCAAGATGAGTTTAATACAAATGTCTGTAATGTCATAGATGTGATGGTTCCAATCAAAACTAAGAGAAAACCAAACACAGATAACACCTTGGAGGAGGACTGAGATAATGCAGAATTTGAAATCTGACTGTAGAAGAGCTGAGCGTAAATAGAGATCAACAAAACTCCAAATCCATTTAGAACTGTACCAAATAAGTTTACGTAAATTCAATGATGGCTTGTTCAAAACGAGGCAGTAATACTTTTCTGAAATTATTGCTAAAAATGTCAACGTCACATATTGTTTTCTGAAACGCTCACAACCCCCCCAGATCAGATAGCCCCTGAATTACTGTCAACTGGAAAATGCAATGAATTTGCTGTATATTTCAATGAAAAAAAAAAAATTAATTCAGGTCAAACATGGGAAAAAAAACCCAGCAAAATAACAAAAATCTTGAACAGCTTCAACCACTGAGGGATGAGTCAACTACAATGTTAGAGTTTATTACAGTGAACCCAAAAAACAATAGAGGAAACTGTTCAGCAGCTGAATTCATCAACATGTTGCCTTGACACAATACCCTCAAACTTCTTTAAAACTGTAAAGTCAATTGTCACTGATTTGTGTCAGATATTTAACTGCTCATTCCAATCAGGCACCGTACAGAAATCCCTGAAAGTGGCTGCTGTGAAACTGTTAAAAAAAAAAAAAAAAAGAAAGAATACTAGATGCCTCTAGACTGGCTAACTATAGACCAATCAGCAACCTTCAATTCATTGGCCAAGGTCATTGAGAAGGTGGTCTTCAACCAGCTGAGTCAATTCTTAACATTCAACAAAATATTTGATAAATTTCAGTCAGGCTTTTGTTCTCATCACAGCACTGAAACTGCTCTTATCAAAGTGATCAATGACATAAGGTATCTGTTCTCATTCTATTGGATTTAAGTGCTGCATTTGACACTGTAGGCCATACAATTTTGTTGCACAGATTGCAAACATGGGTTGGACTAAATGGAAAAGTAATGCAATGGTTTAAGTCCTACTTGGAGGAGCGAAGCTATTTTGTAAGCATTGGAAACTTTGAATCTGACAGATTACCAATGTCCTGTGGGGTTACTCAGGGCTCTGTTCTTGGACCCCTTCTGTTTAGTCTTTATATGCTTCCTTTAGGACACATTTTACAGAACTGTAAGGTTGATTATCAGAGCTACGCAGATGACACACAACTATATCTATCACTGAACCCAGATGACTATGGTCCCATTGAGGTGTTGTGCGACTGCTTAGAAAAAGTAAACTGCTGGATGAGTGAAAACGTCCTTCAACTAAACCATGACACGATGGAGGTGATTGTCTTTGGTAACAAAGAAAATAGAACTGCTGTCAGCAATTATCTTGAGTCTCGATCTTTAAAAGCTAAAGACCAAGTCAAAAACCTTGGTGTTCTGATTGACTCAGATCTTACATTCAGCAGTCAGATCAAATCTATCACAAAAACAGCCTTTTACCACCTAAAGAACATCTCCAGAGTGAAAGGTTTAATGACTCAGAAAGATCAGGAGAAACTGGTCCATGCTTTTATCTCCAGCAGACTGGACTATTGTAATGGTCTTCTGACAGGAATCCCCCAAAAGAGCAACAAACAGCAACAGCTGGTTCAGAACGCTGCAGCTCGGGTTTTAACCAGAACAAAGAGATCAGAGCACATTAGTCCAGTTTTAAAGTCTTTACACTGGCTCCCAGTCAGCCTCAGAATAGACTTTAAAGTTCTGCTGCTGGTGTATAAATCTGTGAATGTGTTTGGTCCAGAATACATCAGTGACATGTTAGTCAGGTATGAATGGACTTGATTTTAAATGGACTTGATTTTATATAGCGCTTTATCCCCACACTGAAGCAGTCTCAAAGCGCTTTACATATCAGCTCATTCACCCAATCACTCTCACATTCACACACCAGTGGGACAGGACTGCCATGCAAGGCGCTAGTCGACCACTGGGAGCAACTTAGGGTTCAGTGTCTTGCCCAAGGACACTTCGACACATAGTCAGGTACTGGGATCGAACCCCCAACCTCTCGATCAGAAGACGACCCACTACCACCTGAGCCACGGTCGCCCAGCAGGTCTCTCAGATCTATGGACACAGGTCAGATAGTGGAGCCCAGAGTTCACAGCAAACATGGTGATGCTGCTTTTAGTTGTTATGCTGCAAAGAAGTGGAACAAACTGCCAGCAGAGCTGAAGTCAGCATCCAATGTGAACATTTTTAAATCATTGAGAGAGAGATTTTTGTTCATGTTGGTGATGTAATGTGTTTGTTGATGATTTGAATTGATTTTACTTATGATTTTAATTGATTTTACTGATGATTTTACTGATGATTTTAAATGTTCTTAATGATTTTAAACAATTGAATGTTTTATCATGTAAAGCACATTGAGTTGCCTTGTGTATGAAATGCGCTATACAAATAAATTTGCCTTGCCTTGCCTTATCTGTACTTAAAGAAAGTTTCCCAAAATAAGTGGCCACGTCCTCAGTTGACAAATTATTTTTGAGCCTTAACAGCGGTTCATTCATTGAGATTCTTTAATTTTTCAAGCGTCACATGTGTAAACATGTTTTCTGTATGCGCGCGTCAGTCACGTGTCTCATGTTTGTCTACATTGAAATGGGTCTATAGGTTGCCCCGCTCATTTTCCAAGTTGAAACTTATTAAAAACCACTTGAGGAGCACAGTAGGACAGGACAGACTGAAAGGACTTGTCATGTTGTCCATAGAGAATGAGAGGGCAAAGAAAATGGGCATACAGAGCATCGTAGACGAGTTCGCGGAGCACAAGGCTCGTCGTATGCCCTTCAAATAGTGGTGAGTAGGCCTATTATAGTACTTCATATTGAAATTGTGTTTGTGAACATGTGGGCCACTGTGCCAGTTTTAATCAACTTTATAGCTACTGATACAGGCTCTGATACAGGCACCACTATCCGTGGTGCTGAACTGCTTTGAATTTGTTTTATTATTAGTGACCATGAAGCATAATTTTTTTGTTGTTCTATTGTTTTGTTGTACTTCATGTCTGTTTGATGGACTTCAAATTGACATAATCGCTGTCCGTGGTGCCGAAGCTTGTAAGCCCCGCTGTTGTAGGCATGTGTATGTTATTATGAGCTTTATTATTTGGGTTTAAAGGGCCCGGTCATTTCTCCCGCCCCCGGCCCGGCTCTGATTTGTTCCACTAGTGACTGGAACTTTAAATTCTAATTAGACTTTAAAGTAACGACTCTCATATTTCTATCCCCATACTAATCACGCGATAGAAGCGCGCACACACCCACACACGCACTTACACACACATGCCCTCACACTCACATGCCTAAAGCACATGCTGCTATGTTAATTTTATTTCTCTCCTTCTATCTTCCACTAAGCTTTCTCTATTTATTTTGTGTATTTGAGCATT
The DNA here is from genome assembly GCF_900634775.1 of Gouania willdenowi. NCBI lineage: Eukaryota > Metazoa > Chordata > Actinopteri > Blenniiformes > Gobiesocidae > Gouania > Gouania willdenowi. The sequence continues at coordinate 19,508,529 of NC_041061.1, read as the reverse complement.
TATGCTTAGTCTAGCAAGCGTAGCGCTCTTTAGTGTTCCATCCATTTATAAATTTTCAGACCCGCTAATTCCCATTTATCAGGGTCGTGGGGGTCTGCCGGTGCCAATCTCCGGCTCTCATTGGGCGCTGGGCGGGGGTACACCCTGGACAGGGCGCCAGTACTCTTTAGTGTTGTTTGTGTAAATAGTAACTGTTTGATTAATAAATGTTTAAACTTAACTATTTGTTTGTGGTTCATGTGTTAATATTGGATTGCCATTGAAGAGATGATAGTTTGACAATAATTCACAATTAATAACTGATTGTTATTTAGAACACAACTCAATCCTGGATGGCACTCTTACTGTTAATATTAATAATTAATTATTTTTAAAACCCCTTGTCCCCCTACACATGCAAAGAGCATTGTCCAACCAACAGGGCCCAGGGTCACTAAAAAAACTTTTTTTTTTTTTTTGTTTTTTTTTACTTGTAGTGCCATTCGGATTGTTCGGGGGGGGGGGGGGGGGGGGGGGGGGGGGGGGGGGGGTTCTCTCAACCAGAATGGAGTGGGTGTATCAGTGACGTGTGGTGGTGTGTGGTTAGCTGGGAGGGGTTAAAAGAGGAAGTGCGGTGACGCAATGGAGAATTGTTTAACAGCTGTCCTGCTGTTGGAGGCAATTAAAAATAAAAACTCAACTCCTCTGGTCTGTCTCATCCTCCACAGTGGTTTGTTATTGGAGAGTAGATAGTCTTGACAAGAGTTCACAACCTTGGATGACAAGGTATTAATAACTAATTAAGTGACTTAAAACACTTTAAACCCAATCTTAAGTGGCACCTCTTGGCAAAAATGAATTTAATATTAATTTAAATTAATATTATAATTTTCATCACTCTTAGTTTAAGTACCTTCCCCTATACACTTCAAACTGAATACTGTGTGTATCAGCAACAGCATCCAAATACAGAGATGAAAACTCACTGTCCATCGTGTCCTCTGAAGTCTTGTCTTTTGGGCTGCAAGCTGAGGATAAATCTGTATTAGTTTGGATGTTCATAACATTCTAATAACTAAAGATCTGCTTAAACACTGCATGACATAAAGTTTACATGTACCAGCTGTGTTAGTGGCAGAAGGCTGTGGTAATGAAGGATCCACTGCTTCTTCCACATTCAGGATTCCCTGTAGAACAATAGGAAATTTTCTGTAACTTAATACCATGTTTTCCATCGTACAGGGCTCTCTCTATATATATACTTTTTTTTTATTTCAGGTTGAGGCCAATACAGCAGAATGCTCTGTGTAGATTTTTCAGTTGTTCAGTGAAATGAGCTGTCGGAGGCTTAACTGTGTTACCGACGTTACCCCTGATGGGACGATTAAACTAGCACAGCCGCTATAAAGCCTACATCTCCATGAACCAAATGTTCAATAACAAGCTTCAGAAGTTGTGGGAAAAGTGACGCACTCAAAGGATGGTGTCTGACTCCCAATGGGAATAGATGTGTGCAGAAATCATACTGTTAAATAGTTGTTATCATTTTTCTTGCTTAAAATAAAGTGTTTGATTAAAAAAGCCAATACTGGTAATAAATAGAAGTTTCTGGACTGACTAATATAGCAGTGCGCTCTGCACCCCAGAAAATACGCTATATGTTTTTAGAACAGAAGTGTGTTTTGTGAATATCTTCTGTGTTGTAACAAACCTCCATAGTTGTCTCAGCTTCAGCCATCACACCTTCAATCCAGAATCCTCAGTCAACTTCTCTCTAAAAGTAAAAAGACAGGCAATCCTTTTGATTGCAATTAGGCTGTATTATATTGTCATTGCTGTTGTAATCTTAATGAAATTGTAATTAAGTTCAGATTTACATTGTAATTGTTATTGCCATAAAAATTCTATAAAAATTGTTAATTATAATTTAACACAAAACTGGGTAAATCATGTTACAGTTCTATGTACAGTTCTACACATGTGTAGTTAACAATTTAAATGCTTCATATCAAGGTTTTCCACATTTTGCCATTTGAAAAAAATGAAATTGAGGGGAAGACTGACACAAAAAAGGCTCAAACCAAAAATATTCAAACCTATATTTTCACTGATTAGGAAGCCTAACAAGGTAACCAATAGATAGAAAAGAAGTTAGATGACAGATATATGTTATTAGTGTATTTTACAGCTGATTTAGGACCCGTTATTATAAGAGATGCTAACAGAAAGCTAACACATGAGGAAGATTAACTTTTATTAGGTTATTTATTTCAGGATCAGTAACTGTGATTAATTTTAATTGAACTTTAGTAGAGAATGTAATTGGAATTGACTTTCTGAGGATAAAATTGTAATTGTAAATGTAAAAATGCTGGTAAGTGTAATCTTAATTGAATTGTAATTAAACATGGATAATTTAAGATGTAATTGTAACTGAAAAATGTAATTGACACCAACCCTGGACGTGATCGACCATTAAAATTTGTCAAGTTTGTCAAGCATTTTTTGAGGCAGTGATTTTTATAATAAAATGCTTAAAAATTCTCACTTTTGTTCACAATTTGTCAGGTGGACAGACATTTTTTTGTCTCTTGGGGAATGTTGAGGTTGATATTTGACAGTAAAAAGCTGCAATTAATTAAGTTAATATATTCTTCTGTGTGAAATGTAACTAATTATTGTCTCCTATTGTCTGAAGTGTGATAAAATGGCCTCTACATCATAAAATAATCCTGTTTCAATAAATTACAAGAAAATGTAGTATTTTATTGAGCAATAGCACTGTTATTCTGTTGTGAATTCGTCTAAAAAATAGCCTAAAAAGGAACTAGGAACATTTCTTGATTATTTTTAAATTTATTGTTAAACCTTTTCCAGTACCCTGTGCAGTGTGCTTCTGTACCCATGTTGATGTTTTTTTTTTTTTTTTTTTTTTTTTTTTTCTGTACTAAAACATGTTGACACTAGTTTCTATATAAAGATACTCATTTTATGTATTGTTTCCAAAGACAGGATCACTGAAACTATGATTAAACTGATTTATATTTGCATCAATAAGACAAAAATGTATCCTGAGCCAATCAAATATATCTGAGTAAGTGGTTACAAATGTTTAATATACACACAAACTAATTAACAACTAACTATTATCAGAAAACTAAAAATAGAGGAAGTCAGTTCTTTTGAAAAAAAAAAGTTTTTTTTTAACTCAAATGTTAAAGAATCACTAAACATGGTTTACTAACCAAATTGATAAATTTGGAACAGTTTTAACTAGTCCTACTTTAATAAGAGTAACAGAACACTACCGACAACCACGTCCGTCTACCATCTTACATTAGACATATCAGGTGACATAGATAACACTCAGAAACTTTTAATACTTCCTCTCCAAAACGTGTTATGTTCCAAACTTATAATTATTAGTTAAAAATGAAAAATTGTATATATTGTCCTGAGAAAAACCAAAGACTGCAGACTTTGTGCTGAAAGTAATGGTCAGCTATAGATACTCACCTTGTAAAGGAGATCCATTCATTGTAAAATATAAAGTTATTCTGTTGAAAGTGGTTTTTGGAGGAAAAAGTCATTCCTCTGTATTTCTCAGCAACTCAACAGCAATGGGAGCGCTCAGTGAGCTGCTGCTGCTTTTCTCTAACTTTCACTTTTACAGAACCCAGACAGGAAATCTGATCATTTCCAGGAAACAGTTATTCATTTATTTAGAAAGAAGCATTTATTTTCTGTACAGTTTTTTATGAAAATAGACACATTTTTCACGTCACTTTGCTTATAAGTACTGTGTTATAAATTTGACTATTTAGAACATTATGAAGGCACGAGCCTGTGTGATGGTGGTGTGATTGGTACGTTCATGGTGGTGGGCCTGGCTCTGTGCGTCAGTTCTACATGTGTCATGTCTGATTGAAAGCATGTTTCTTTGTACTATTATAACGTAGTGTTGGTATGGGTTATGTTTGAGCAGTAGTTCTAAGTTGTTAGTATGAATTAAATGTGTTTAATCAGGCTGCTGGTTGGTTGGATTGGTTCAGTGACAGGATGTAGTGTCATGCTGGGTATTTCACAACGGAAGCAGCCTGTGGGTTTCTGCAGTTAAAGATGTTTTATAACCGGAAATGTTACATAAAGATGGTTAGCAGTAACTTAATATAAGACTGGTAAAAACCCAACCAACCTGTATTTAAAATTGTGCCTTTTTTAACTTGTTCCCAGAATCAATAACTCACCTCTGTTTGTGTGTTTGACTGTTTTTGATGGATGTTGAAAATATATTTAATAAAAACCTGCAGAGTGACAAAATAAGGATAAAAAAGAAGGCTGCAGCTCTATTATACTCTAGAGAAAATGTAAATAGTAAATTAAAACATATTTCATTCATAAATCTATATGGACTAAAACAGAATCTAAAATCACAGTATTTCACATTGAAATAAAACATTACTTTAACATTCTACAAGGTAACAAAAACAAGAAATCAATAAAAACCTTACACATTTCAATAATGAACTTGTTTTATTTACAGTATTTGGTTAAGGTTAGGCCAAAGAGCAAAACACACACATAGACTGACATATATATATATATATATATATATATATATATATATATATATATATATATATATATATATATATATATATATATATATATATATAATAAGTTATATTAACCCCTGTTTAAATGCAATGAATCCAGCCTCAGTGTCCTCACTGACACTTTAGGTCAAAATATTAAAACTTGAGGCTTTATCTTTAAACTATTACCATCATTGTGTACAATTTAAATTTATACATAAAACCTGCTTAAGCTGAAGAAACTAAAATAAAGAAGTATCTCTCACACACAAACACACGTGCACACAAACACGCGCACATCATGCAAGTCACACAAACAAGCACACACACTCGAACACTTGTGTGTGCACACAAACACAAGCGCGCACAGACATGCACACAAACATTTGTGTGCACACACGCTAGCATCAGACGAGCTACCAGAGAGGCTAACGATACGTTTTGTTTCTTCCAAACAGAACAAATGTTGGATGTTGTAGTGATTTACCTGCTGTTGAGCTCCTTTATTCTCAAGCACGTTTGAGAACTTAGGCCAAACTTTGTCCTCCATATCACTCTGCATCCAACTTGATCTGTTGACTCGCTCAGCATAAGAAAAAACTATTGACGAAGCTCTAGAGGTGAAGAAAACGGCTTCACGTCACGGTCAGTGACACATTAATCGCACAACGCAACGAATCGATGATGAAATTTGTTGACAACAATTTTATCGATTCGTTGTTGCAGATTTACTAAAATGTTAAACGCGAAAATGGATTGAGAAACACTGATTCCACATAGAAGGGTATCCCTAAACTTTATGCCAAAACAACATGTTAATCCCAATTTATGCAATGTTAACATGTGATTTCATGTTCAGAACACCCTAAAGCAGTGGTTCTCTAACTGTTTTGGCTCTAGTACCCTCTCTCTCTTATTTGTAAATAAGTGGAAAGAATCAGTGTTTAGTTCAGTGGTTCCCAAGCTTTTTTGGATTGTGACCCCATTTTGAAATCAAGAATGTTTGGCAACAAAGACATTTTATTCGAGAATTAATTTTTAGTCATGTTTGAGCACAGATTATTAGTGAGGATGCATTTTAGTTGAACTAGATTCACAAAATGAAATGTAGTTGTTTCAGATTGTTATAATTTAAAAAATGATTTAGATTTTTCAGAAATTTGAAGCAATCCCATTTAAATTCCAGTCCCAACCCCAAGGTTGAAAAAGACTGATTTAGTGGTTCTTGAATAGATTTATTTCTCTAGTTTTTATCATTTCTGGAGTGGAACCAAGACTGAGACTTTATTAATTTCTCTCTCTCTCTCTCTCTCTCTCTCTCTCTCTCTCTCTCTCCCTCTCTCACCACCTGTAGTGTGTACTATTGTGAACCCCCCTGAGGAAGGAGGGGAGCAGCTGTGTTGAATTAATCTATTATTAGGGAGAAAAAATACATTAAAGAATAAAAATTGTTCTGAAATTTGAAAAACGCTAGTAATCAATATTTATTTTAAAATGATTTCTACCCCTAAATAAAACACAAAATATATTTTGGGTCTGAAATGTTTCGCTTTCTACTGAAATACAAAAAATAAATAAATATTCCCATAAAATGTAACATAAGTATTTTTTGTTTCTAAAGAGAGAGATTGTTTTGGAATACAGAGCAAATAAATGAATCTAAATTAATTTTATTGTATTTTCAGTGCTTCCCTTTAATTATTTTACAAAATGTATGACAGCGCCCCTGTGTGGGAATCAATTAATACACCTCTATAACCTTGCTTATTTAAATAACTTTTATCAATTACTCATTGAAACATCATTTTACCTCCCACCCCTCCTACTTGGTCTCACCTAGTGACATCACCAGTGACATCACTGGAGATGTCACCCAGGATATACAGTGCCTTTCGAAAGCATTCGGCCCCCTTGAACTTTTCGAACTTTTGCCACATTTCAGGCTTCAAACATAAAGATGTAAAACTGTAATTTTTTGTGAAGAATCAACAAGTGGGACACAATCATGAAGTGAAACAAAATTTATTGGATATTTCAAACATTTTTAACAAATAAAAAACTGAAAAATTGGACGTGCAAAATTATTCAGCCCCCTCAAGTTAATACTTTGTAGCGCCACCTTTTACTGCGATAACTGCTGTAAGTCACTTGGGGTATGTCTCTATCAGTTTTGCACATTGAGAGACTGGAATATTTGCCCATTCCTCCTTGCAAAACAGCTCGAGCTCAGTGACGTTGGATGGACAGCGTTTGTGAACAGCAGTTTTCAGTTGTTTCCACAGATTCTCGATTGGATTCAGGTCTGGACTTTGACTTGGTCATTCTAACACCTGGATATGTTTATTTGTGAACCACTCCATTGTAGATTTTGCTTTATGTTTTGGATGATTGTCTTGTTGGAAAACAAATCTCCGTCCCAGTCTCAGGTGTTTTGCAGACTCCATCAGGTTTTCTTCCAGAATGGTCCTGTATTTGGCTCCATCCATCTTCCCATCACTTTTAACCATCTTCCCTGTCCCTGCTGAAGAAAAGCAGGCCCAAACCATGATGCTGCCACCACCATGTTTGACAGTGGGGATGGTGTGTTCAGGGTGATGAGCTGTGTTGCGTTTACGCCAAACATAACGTTTTGCATTGTTGCCAAAAAGTTTGATTTTGGTTTTGTCCGACCAGAGCACCTTCTTCCACATGTTTGGTGTGTCTCCCAGGTGGCTTGTGGCAAACTTTAAACGACACTTTTTATGGATATGTTTAATAAATGGCTTTTTTCTTGCCACTCTTCCATAAAGGCCAGAGTTGTGCAGTATACGACTGATTGTTGTCCTGTGGACAGAGTCTCCCACCTCAGCTGTACATTTCTGCAGTTCATCCAGAGTGATCATGGGCCTCTTGGCAGCATCTCTGATCAGTTTTCTCCTTGTGTGAGCTGAAAGTTTAGAGGGACGGCCGGGTCTTTGTAGATTTGCAGTGGTCTGATACTCCTTCTATTTCAATATTATTGCTTGCACAGTGCTCCTTGGGATGTTTAAAGCTTGGGAAATCTTTTTGTATCCAAATCCGGCTTTAAACTTCTCTACAACAGTATTTCTGACCTGCCTGGTGTGTTCCTTGGTCTTCATGATGCTCTCTGCGCTTTAAACTGACCTCTGAGACTATCACAGAGCAGGTGCATTTATACGGAGACTTGATTACACACAGGTGGATTCTATTTATCATCATTAGTCATTTAGGTCAACATTGGATCATTCAGAGATCCTCACTGAACATTTGGAGAGAGTTTGCTGCACTGAAAGTAAAGGGGCTGAATAATTTTGCACGCCCAATTTTTCAGTTTTTTATTTGTTAAAATAGTTTGACATGTCCAATAAATTTTGTTTCACTTCAAGATTGTGTCTCACTTGTTGTTGATTCTTCACAAAAAAATTACAGTTTTATATCTTTATGTTTGAAGGCTGAAATGTGGCAAAAGGTCGAAAAGTTTAAGGGGGCCGAATACTTTCGCAAGGCACTGTATTTGTAATGAAATGTGAACTTTACTTTTTATCTTCTCAAACACAAAATCCATCTAATTCTCCTGTCTTTGTTCATGGTTCTAGTTGATCTGTACAGGTTACCTGTGTATATTGTTTCTGATGAAATCTGTTGGCTCTAACTTTACTCTAAGACCATCATATCAGAGGATTTCTTCACTTAATTTAATCAAATCCCCAAAATATGAAAAATCATCAGTCACTTATTATATTATTGTTTAGTCCAGCAGAGAAGGGTTTTCACTGCTGTCATCACTGTCTGTTTCTGCTCTGCAGGGAACATTAGGTAGAGGAGATCCTCCAAGCAACATGTCTATATGAAGGGCAGTTCCATCAACTAGAAAAAGAAGTCCTCATTACATCACATATAAATATTCAGACTATCAGTCAGAATAAAAAGTGCATTAATCTACTCTATTACATAAGTCAAAGTTTCAGAGTGTAGGGAACCAAACCACATCAAGCCTAAAGACCCTCTTTCTAACAGGAATTAACCAAGGAGCCTGTTTCTTTATCACGAACTGTTTACAACACAACTACCCCCGGCAACTCCGAGGTGCATAGCTAACCCCACTATGCGGCCTTTTGAACTCAATAACGCAGCCGACAAGACTGGACCAACACTTTGAAATGTTCAGTACGAACTCTTTTTACGACTCCACACGGGGGAAGAACATCCGTCTTCTCCCTCCTTTACAAACAGATACTTTTGGGATGCTGTAAGATCACAGAACTGTCCCAATGACCCCTGAACCCCTGTGGTGAGATGTCACACACGGACACTGCCCAGGCCTTCTCTCAGATGTGTCCCCAGTGAAGAAGGGAGAACAAAAATATTGTATTATGTTTGAAAAGTCACAAATGAAAACATTATTGGAATGGTTTCTGCAGAAATTGAAATTGCAAGTATTGTGTGTCCTATTCCACTCTTTTCAGATAATTTAATACCCACAGAATGCTATTTTAAATGTTTCATCATTTAAAAAGTGCTTAAAATACCAGAAAACATCACAAAAGTTAGTTTAAGGTATCTACTGTAACCATATAGTAAAGAAGAGGCATAACATGATTTTTGACATTTATGTTTATGAGTAATTACAAGTAACATTCATTAACCGGTTCCTAAAGTGATCCTAGGCTATTTTCCAGTCGTGTTTGGTATCAAACTTTTTCGTAATACATGATATTTCAAGATATGATGTTGAAAAGATTATTTGAAATTGCTGAACTCATTATTATGGTTTATGTGTAAATCTAGGAATCATCCCTCCTGTTTGTCTTTGTCTCACATAAACACACACCCAAAGGCAGCCAGCTGAGATGCTGGCAACTTTAAACCAATCAACAAAGCTTCCCTCTTGGGAGGCAAGTCCCAAAGATAAGCTTTTAAAAGGAAGAGAAAAGCCGCTCCTAACTTCAGTTTTGGGACGCTGACGTTTCATGCTCAACGCGTTTCCCTTCCCCATCTTTTCATTTATTTCATTTTATTTTTAGTTTAAACAGTTAGATTTTTAGAATCAACAGCTGCTTGGTTCGGACGAATCCAGCATCTAGTGACGTGCGTAACAGCTGAAAAAGAAGCCCGGCCTGTGACCCTTTGGGGATAGCCACGAGCCCTTCTCTAACCCAGCTGCGAAGGCCAGAACCACCTGGAACGGCTGAAGGGGCTATACTCTGTTGAAACGCAACAGAACTCAACGGTGGCACGTCCTACTGCATTTCTTCAAACAGCACATCCAGGTCCAACCCTGACATCATCTTTAAGGTACCAGAACGAACTTTCATCAGCAAACTTCATCCACAATAGATCACATACATACTTCCATAACTACACACTTACACACACTCACAACATGTTCCACATGTCTGTTCGTCTCCCCTGTCTGTCTTCCCCTTTGTTTTATGATTTTATTCTTTGATTTTATAATCTTATTATTCGAATATGTATCCTGCATTTTTATTCAATATATAGTAAACTAGCATTCTCCTAGAATAGTGATTTCACATTATTACATTTAATCCTCACTTTTATTAGCCTAGAAATGCATTTTATCATGATTTAATTATCCCATTTCAATTGATATTTGACTGTGTTAATTGTTGAATTGTGAATAAAAGGTTAAACATAATCTTTGATTCCTCTGATTCATTAAAGCTGTGATTATGGTGTAGATGTTGCTGTTAGAATTCACTTTCCCCTGGTTTCACATTGATGAGTTTAGTCTAAAAACTTAGACATATTTCTCCTGTTAAAAGGAGTGGCACCCCGCAAAATTTGAAGTAATAATAATCATAATTAATATTCTTAGTTATATAATCCATTCATAATAACTCATCCTCCTACAAGAGATTAATCTTTTTTCATTTTCATTTGATTTCTTTTTATTTATTCTGTCATGGTAAAGTTCACAATTTTTCCACAAAAAATATTAATCTTCATTACATTCTATTGATTTGAACAAAAGCTGATAAAGATGTGGAGACGTTTTCTAAGACATCAGTGGGGAATTTTGGTTTTGTACAGCAGCAGAATTGAATTGTTAGTTTGTAATTTATCTCTTATTTATCTTGTCAGAGAGCAAAGTTAAAACTATTCAGAGCAAATGTCTTTAAAAAATCCATTTTTTATATATATATATATATATAATTTGTATTAATGCTTCAGTATAGTATATACAGTATAGTCATGAATAAAAAGACTTGCATTTTAAAATAGGTTTTTGTATGTTCATAGACTTTAAAGGGCCAATGTTATGCTAAATCGACTTTTCTTTCTTTGGGCTTCATACACATGTCCAAAGTGTTTTTTTCATTGATTCCCTCAATCGTTAGTTAGAGGGTGGAGGAGTGCGGGCCGTCTTCTGGCCCTACGTCACCGTGCGGGGAGGATGAAGTCAGTGTCACGTCTATAGACATGCCCACTCATGAATATGCATAAGTAGGCCGCAAATCAGCCTTTTTGTGTAGAGTTGCTCAGAAAGTGTCTTTTCAGAGGCTAAAACTCTTGGGGTTCTTAGAACAAATGGAGATGGGTGAAAAATAGCATGATATGGGACCTTTAATAATTTATTTCTCTTTGTAATTTATTAACAAGCAGAATGATGTTTACACTTTTATTTCTTACAAAAAAATCTTGAGCAAATGAAAAGTAAATGTTAAATAGTAAATCGTCAAAACAAATGCATCACTGTGTCCCTTAAACCATTCGTATTCTAACTTGTGTGTTGTGTGTTATTTGAACTGCAGCATTTAAAGAATAAAAGAAAAGACAAGGTTTGTATTTGCTAAACTAATGTTAGTGCATATAATTGCTAAAAATTATATAATCTAAACTTATCTGCACCTGCAGATCCTTGTGACCATTACATGATTAGGCAGGTTATAAGTATGATGGAGGATTAGGGGGGAAAAAAGCACAAATATAACCAATGAAGATATATTTTATTAAATCGCTAATCAATAAACCGCATGCTCATTATAATGACGTTACATTGAATGATGCAAACATTAAACAAACTCAAACACCAAAAAAATCCCATCAGTTCTAAGTCAACAGATTAAAAAATGTTTTACAGGTGAAGATTCAGGAGCAATAGGATTGTAACTTAAAGATACATAATGTGAAACAGTGCTGATTACAAAATAAGGATAATCAAAAGTGTAAATCAAAGATAACAAATATTGAAAATCAAATATCTTATTGACAATTCTGTTTAGTTTAATTTCAAATCAAGACAGTCACGATAGTTTTACTAATAGTCTTTTTCTTGTGTGGGAAGCTTTTATAAAATGTAAAATATATTTGTAACCGAATAAGTCATTGGGCAGAATCTAGCATTAGCCTTTTCAAAATCTTGGGCGACTTTGTCTACCAAACCAGACTCACCTTAAAGTGTCTCAGCGTGGTGTTTGTTTGTGGTTGTAAATCTGGATCCTTGAGTCTAAATGACTCTTTAAGACTTTCTTCTGCCTGTTTGTATGAAATACTTTTCCAGGAATTTGGAATTTCAGCTGGTTTTGCATTATATGCTGTAGCAAAGTCTTCATTGTACGTTGTCATGACATATTTCCAGTAGTCTGATGCCTCCAGACTCACATCTGGAGAAATTTTCCAGTCTGGGAAAATCTTCTTGTAATCCTTGTAAGGGTGATATTGGTCATTTGTTTGATGGCAACAGAATTTTTCATCACTGATCACAGAAGAAGAGCAGATGTCAGTGACAAGTTTCTGTGTGGCAACCCTCCTATATCTACCCAGACCTTTTGGTCGATGCAAAGATGCCCAGTGTTCAGTGTGAGCTTTTCCTCCTGCATCACAGGGCATTTTACAGAACGGACACTGTTTACCACATCCAATCACTCTGGTGAAAAGTTCATTCTGGGGCTTCATGTGAAGATTCTTTAACTTAGTTTGAATGTTTGTCTTTTGGAACTTGTCCTTCAAATGTTGTTTTATATCCTTCAAACACTTTGTGAGTGAATCTGCAAATTGCTCCTGGTTTGCATTGTTCAGGATCATAAAAGCACCAAGAGCATCTTGGGAAATGGCCAGTTTAGCTGCAAGTTCATGACACATATCATCAACAAATGACTTCAAGTTTTCTTTTTTTTCCTTTAAGGACTTTTGAATGGCATCATCGATGTTGTTGATGCTTGTTGTAAGAACTCGCTCCTCAAACTCAGAAAGCTTGAAACTGCTTGAGAAATGTTTCTCTATTTGTTTGAGAATCCAGGTTTTTGTATAGCTTTCATAACACATGGTGTAGTTATAATAGTGTGTAAAATCTTTCTTTGAAATCAAATCCAGTAAAATTGAATACTGAAAGTTGATTCGTGTGCTAAACTCCTCACATTTCAGCATCTCATCAGTGATATTGAGGCCCAGTACACGATTGACACGGTCTTCCACAGCAGGCTTCAGACACTGATCTGCAAACTCTTCAGCCTTCTTCTGACACTGGTCCCGTTTATGGAAGACGTCTTTGAAATCTGCGCAAAACTTTTCCTTGTTTTTTATCAAACATCTGTATGGATCATTGGTTTGAAGAAAACTCTGATGCAGTTCCTGAAATTTTCTGGCTGCAAATCCACAGATGTGCTGTTTCAGATAAACTTCAAACACAATGTCTGTCTGAACATCTTTGTCATTTTGTAAACGTTCATCAATGATGTTCAATATCTCCTGAGTGTAGGCATCATGGTAGTCACTTTTTTTGGCCATTTCCTCATTTATAGACATTGTGCAAGCTTCAATGATGCTGTCTGCTCTCTGTTGTAAAGCTGATATATGGTCTTGTCCTTTGAACCATGTGTTTACTAATAAGTTCCACCACGTTACTTCAGGTTTGTATTTGAATGGTTTCAGTCCACAATCTTCAAGTCTTTTCTGACTCAGCAGTGCATTTGCATGGCTCCCTTTGTGTGAAATATTATTTCTGAGGCAATGGGATACCTTGGTAAAAATATCTGTGGGTTTCAGTTCAGAAAATTGTATTTTTTCCACAGTTTCTTTCCACATCTTGTCAAATTCTTTGTCCAGTTGTTGATCAGTAATGTTGTGTTTTTTCTTTCGACATTCATCAATCAGTGCACACACTGCTTTTTCAATTACTTTGGTGTGGTTTTCTTTAATCCGGTTAATTTCCACCATTCCCTGTCTGATGTTTGCTGCTGCTGAGAGCTGATAAAGGATAGATTTTTGCAATTCTCGTTTTAGACTCTTTGTACTGTTTTCAAATTCTGCTCTATGTCCTTCCACCAGGTGGACATGACCTTCAGTTTGAGTGAAGTACTGTGTTAGGTTCTCCACAAGTTTTTTCTCCCATTTGCAAAGCACTGTGATAGCTTCAGTTTTCAGACTTGATAGTAATTCATCCATCCCAGATGTTTGAGCTTCTAAATCAACATTTCCAAAGTTGGATATTTTGGCCTCTGCATTTGTGCCCCATATGTACATTTCCTTTTTGAACTCCCATTCCCATTTGTTAAACTCTGTACAAAGTATCATGTAGGTGTCAGCTACAAGGCTGTTTCTGAAGCTAAAGATGAAGTTTTCAGGCTTTACTGCATTCCACAATGTTTTTATGCACTCCCTGAAGTCTATGATGTCATTCTTTGAATAACTGCACTTTCCCAGGAGTTGGATGATATTTTTCTTTAGCTCATATACAGCTTCACTGTATCCTGCATTGACTGGAGCCATTGGTGGGTTTCCATTCCAGAGTCCAGGAATGTAGCAGTTCCCAGTGTCTGGATTATAGTCCATCACATCAGTGAAGCTCTTGTATTTTTCTTTCTTTTCCATTCTAGCTGCTGCCTGGGTCATCTCATTCAGCTGTTGTAGAAGTTTCCGGTCTCGTAAGTTCTTCTCATGGGCTGACATATCAGACACATTCTGTTGAACAAAGTGACATTTAGGCTTTTTTCCCACCTCCTTCATCTTGAGAGATGCATGCACCACTATTTGAAGGATATTCTTCATTTCAGTTAAATTCTCCGTTGCAATGTTTACAATAGTTAAATCACTCAGCCCCACAACAAGTGTTGCAAGCTCATTGTCATGTTCATAGCTATTGTCTAGTTGTGCAAATTCAGATGACTTTAGGCCCTCAGTGTCAATGATCACAATGAAGTCACAGTTTAGGACTCTATTAAACTCTTCATGGACTTTGATGAGCAACATGAAGGCTCCTCGAGTGCATCGACCACTGCTGACTGCGAACTGCACTCCAAACATGGTGTTAAGGAGAGTGGACTTCCCTGTGCTCTGAACTCCAAGTACTGAGACCACCAGGATTTTGTTCTTTGGAGAAATCATGTCATTAAGCTGAGAGAGAACATCACTGACCCATTGAAGGGGTATGTTGGATGCATCTCCATCCACAAGTTCAAGAGGAAATCCATCCAGTAACAACTGTGCACAGAGTTCAGGTAATTCATTCAGTTGTTGTCTGGATGGATCTGTTTCTGGAAGAAACCGTGAAGCTTCGTAGATCTGACCTATTTCACGAAAAAAGTGTTCAATCCCCAGTGAACTGTTGGTCAGTTGTTGGTCAAGTTGTTTGGTCTCCTCTTTGTTCTCAGAGCTCTTCCATTTTTTTTTGTAGAGTTCCCTGAGTCCAGACAGTTTAATGCGAGACATATTATCAAGGTTCATCCTCATCCACTTCAGGAAGTAGCTCCTTTCTTTGTGATGCAACGATAATGCATTGATAAAACACGTCAAAGCATTTGACATTTCATAGGAGTTTTGTTTTTGTCGCAGTTTTTCTTTTTTTTCCTTCAGGTCACTTTTATACTTTTCTATGTTTTCAGATCCAATCTTTCGAAAGCGAAACTCTTCTTTCTCTAGACTTGTCAGTTCCTTCCATATTTGGCCTTGTAATGGAAGATGCTCTTCTTTGAATGTCAAAGGGTCTTTAATGTCTGCAGTGATGGCATCAGCATGTTGTTTTGCTGTTTGACACTCAGGAGAGTCTTCATCGACCCAGATTCCCAGTTCATGGGCAATGTCAGCCATCTGCTCGATACTCATCTTTCTCTCTGTCTTGGAAATCACTTCACTGACTGCTGCCCTCAAAAAATTAACAAAACTTATATCATTTACATCTTTGTTCTGAATGATGATGTTGTTTTTAGTCAGACCTAACTTCCTTGACACTTCCTTTAGAGCATTGGCATTAATATGTTTGTTCGTATTGTTAACCACCAAAAAAATCTGAGCCTTGTTGGTTTGGTTTGACAGCTGATTACTGGTACATTTGGCATCTAACTTGTCAAGAAACACAAAAACTGCTGCAGATGTTTGACACAAGAATGCATACTGTTTTTCAAAAGAGTCAATGCTTCCACGAAGGTTAGCCACAGCCACTGGTTGACTGACAATATCAATGTTTTTGTTGCCACAAGGAAGGTACCAAGTAATTTCAGTCAACCCATTGGATATTCTTCGTGGACTGTTGCCACATTCCATGTTGTGGTGAACAAAGATGTCATGGTACTGCTGTGAGTTACTCAGCAGCTTGTTCAGGGTCTCTGACTTTGACATGGAGGACTCACCCAGTCTCACAAAGGAGACCATTGGTAGATTAGAGAGGACTATTCTTTCTTCAGTGAAACCCTTGGACTCTGAAAGAGCTTCAGGTCTATACTGCTTTACAATGTCTCTCATAGCCCACAGCATCAATGTGCACTGTTGATTGTCACAACTAGGAAGCAGCAGAGGCACAGAAAACTGACACATTGACATTTTTAGAGCCATTTCCTGCTGAACAAACCCATCAGAACACAGAAAGAGAGCAGTGATCATATCTAGAGGATTTACCATGTCTTCTGAATTACAGTTTTCAAGCAGGTCTTCAAAATCAACTTCTGTGGTCTTTGAAGCATTATCACTGTTGGATCTGAACTGTTTCACATGTTTTATATTCCTTGCTGTCACATTAACCATCATTAATTTCTTCATAAAATACCATGGAAGGTCTGATTTACTTTTCTCTGGTTCTTCATTTAATGTCTTGTCATCAATTTGAAGTATTCTGCTGAGTGATAGCTTCTCTTTGCTGTGCCGTTCCAAACCAAGATCCTTCATAATGGTCATCAGGTTTGTCTCTAAAAATAAAATTAAATAAAAAAATATGAGGCAATAATATATACATTTTAACTAATGTTTCTTTTACTTAAAGAGTAACTATACCCCAAACTGACTTTTTTTTTTGATACATTTGGGTATTAAGTAGTGCTGTTTATTAATCCTTGTCCCAATTTTCACATTTGATAAAAGTATTTTCATTTAGCGTATTTTGTTGTAAAATGTTAGTCACTGCGCTCTCAGGGTTGAATTTTGCTATTAGCTGAGATGGATAATTGTGACCATCGCGTATGGAATCAGAACAGTATCATAATGAATGAACTCCTGCAGGGTTTTTCACGAATGCACATGCTTTTTTTCGCAGTTGTATTTCAGATTCACAAATGCACACAATCTGTTTCACAAATATATATTTTATGCAAAATTGTAATATAAATTCTGAAATGCACATGTCCCACTTCACAAATATTATTTTGAGGCACACTTGTAATATAAATCCACAGATAATGCACATTGCTGAATGTGCATTTAGAAACTGCTTCTGTGCTGTGAAACATCTGTGTATTTGTGAGAGAAATTTGTGTGTTGAATTTTGAGACAGCCCTGACGTCAGGGGTCAACAAACGTCACCATTGGCTGATAAAACTGATTGACAGATTCATCAGCCAATCAGGTATGTTTGCTTTCAGTCAATCATATGACTTCTTACATTTTCTCCATACTTTTAAACCAATTGTAGAGCTACTGATATGTGTGCGCATACGCAGTGTTCAAACAAGAGTGTGGATAAAATGTAAAAAGCCATATGATTGGCTGAAAGCAAACACCTGATTGGCTGATGAATCAGTTTTATCAGCCAATGGTGACGTTTGTCGACCCGCGACGTCAGGGCTGTCTCAAAATTCATCGCACAGATTTTTCTCACAAATACAGAGGTTTCACAGCACAGAAGAAGTTTGTAAATGCACATTCAGCAATGTGCATTATCTGTGGATTTATATTACAAGTGTGCCTCAAAATAATATTTGTGAAGTAGAGCGTGTGCATTTCAGAATTTATATTACAATTTTGCATAAAATATATATTTGTGAAACAGATTGTTTCGAAGTTGTATTTCAGATTCACAAATGCACACAAAGCATGTGCATTTGTGAAAAACCCTGCAGGAGTTCATTCATTATGACACTGTTCTGATTCCATAATCGCACGTCACCAACTTTCACTGTTGGCCCCGCCCCTCCTATAAAAGCTAAAAGAAAGGAAGAGAGTTTCCCCCAATCACAGCCCGCAGTGAGCATTAATTCACGGTGATGTTTTTCACTGTGTGCTTCTATAAAGCACAGTCTTTATAAAATATAAAAACGCTACTGCAAGCCCAGGAACTGCCCTGGGCCCGCAGATGCAGCCAGGCCAGCAGAAAGAGCGGAGGCCAGGGAGCCCCAGGCAACCCCCCCCCCACAGCTGAGCAACCCCCCAGATGCCCCCAAGATCCCAGGCTGATAGGCAGCCACCGCCCCCCACACACACATCCGAGGAAGCCCCAAGCAGCCGAGCACCCAGCGCTGGTCTATAATAAATAATGCACAGACATTACAGCCTGCTGTGTCTCACTTGATAGGAAACCAAATATTTAACAACCACTGCAAATTAAATGTAGACAATTCTGCATGTTTAAACTGAATAAAACCAAGCTGACCTTTAACATCTGTAGCAATGACTTGACTGTCAGCATCACTGGTTGAAGATGGAGGTAAAAGAGGATCATCTGGGTCTTCAACATGAAGATTAGCAGAGGAATCTCCAGCGCTGAATCCCTTTATAGATGTGTGACACAAATATATAGAATTACCTTTTATACAGGGAGAAAACTGGTAACATTTTGTGACATGTTTAAAGAAGCTATTTACCTCTGTTGTAGCAGGAAATTTGACGATTAAGCCTTCATTCTTATCTGAACATAAGAGAAAAATTATAATTAAAACCCTTTGAAAAGCCCAGTTTTTCAAAAAGTGTAATCTGGATAAAAATATCTAGATTTTTAAAATACCCAGATTTTTTTTTTGCATGTTTTATTATTGCATTGAAATAAATACATTTATTTCATTGCATTATCGGAACCATCACCAGCCCTCCCTAAGGACGGGTAAAAAGAACTAAATGGAGAATATAAAAAGAGATGTTGTGTTAGATCTTGGTGAGGGGAAAGAAACAGGAAAGAGGGAGTTAGGGTGATAGAATGGAAGGGGTGGGTAAGAGTTAATAATTTTGTTGAAAGTGTAATGTGATGCTACAATTGTGCATATTGTGTTGTTGGGCGTAATCTATTAGATTACGTGGAAAGCCTAGATTGTTGTTGGATCATTGTACATCTGCCTGTGGGAGTGGTGGCCCTGATAGGTTTTGGTTGTCTCTTAGCATCTATGGATCGAGTTTTCTCTAATTCCTTCAGACACTACTCCTGTCTTACCTGTCTTCCTCCTCCTTACCTCTGCGATTGGGTCCTCGTCCTCCGAACTCCTTACCACATGTCCTTGACTCAAGACCTGATGAAGAATCATCTTCTAATTCCTTTTTATTAAAAAAAGAAGAAAAAAAAGGGAGAGAGGAGGGAAAGATGTTACAGAGAAAGAAAAAAAAAAAATGTACATTTATGATGAAAAATACAACAGAATTTTTTTTACCATTGTTGTGGTTGTAGACGTCGTCTTTATTTGGTTCTATTCAGCATTTCAGAGCGCTTCTTTCTGAACATAGCAGGAGATTAGCAATTACTACTTTATTTCAGTGTCAGTGTTGCAGAAATTCAAAATGCCCCGATCCATTAATACAAATTTCAATACAACAAGATACACAAACACGTTGCTAACACATTGTATGAAAACCCACGATTCATTTATTATATAAATGTATCAATCCTGGGCACTTTAAAGCTGCAGTATGTATAATCATGAGACTTGTATACAAACAACTATGCTCACTCTCCCCTCCCTGGATTAGATTATCATCAGCAGAGCAGAGTTTTAGCTTTTTTTTTTCCAACCTGTGACAAGATCGTTCATCTCAGTTGACAAAAATTTGCAACATTTCCAAAGTTAGATATTTTTGTCATATATAAGATCATATATAATAGCAGAGGTTTAATCAGATTTCCTTCTAGAGCAGCCAGGACATAATTAAACACACCCGTTCATGTGATCACACCCAAAAAATGTTTGATGGTTCACGGAATTTGTTGCAACACCTGATATACTGTGGGATTAGTCAGATTGGTCAAAATATTGTAAATGTTGCGGTGATTGGACAGAATTGCAGGGCCGCAAAGAATTTGTGGGAATTACCTGGAGTTGTATTAAAAGTTGTGATCGCAACATCACAATTTCCTGGAGGGTCTGAAAATTAAACAGTATAGCATTGAGAATAGTGATAAACAAAGATGCACACACACACATACACACACAGACTTTCATGAGTAGAAATGTTTTGAGATAAGATATCAGAGAAACTCAAGATCTAGGAATATGTTTTGAAGGTAAAGAATTCATCTATGGCTCTAAAATATACTGTTTTGCATCTCAAAAACCCTAAATTCAAATATCTAAAAATGTACCTTAAAGAGAGAATTCCTCTGTGGTCAGTGGTCCTTTCATTGAAGAGGTTTCTGGTTGACTCTACATTATACAATAACAATGTTCTTGCTGTTTGTTGGAGACAATAATCAACTGTGTGACTGGAGTTGTGTGTAATAAATATATTCTTATGTGGGCGGAGACAAATATCAGACCCAGCTGTCAGCCAATACTGTCATAAGGTAGATTTAAAAAAAACTATATACAATGATCAGGTCTGAGGTTGATTTTTTGTGTGCTCTCCTTTGATAGTAAATAATGAGTAGATAGACAGTTGTCCTCTTTGTAAAAACATCATCCTTCCCTGACATTCTGTTGTTCTCCATGTATTAGGTTCATAAAAATATAAAAGTTTAACCTTTTGTATATTTTGTATGTTTTGAGCCCTATTGAAGTTATCTTCAATAGGACTCATACTCCCATACTTTAAAGACCCCAGGACTAGATGATAAATAACCATAATGGTTAATCAGTTAAAAGTCAATAACTAGTCCCTAGGCCTCATAGGGTTTCAATAGAGTTTTCTTGAATTCATGCTTCACTTCAATCAACTAAAAGTTAGTTGTTTTCATATTGTCTCTGTGTATGGACAGATTACATCTCCAGGAACTATGAAAATGTGAAAATCTTCAAAAATACCACCATGAACAGGTTGAGCAAAACATGGCTGCTTTTTCACCAGTAAACTGCTGGACTAGATGAAGAACAACTGATCATTTTATCACCTTGATTTGGATCGGTTTGCGTTCAGACCGCAGTTTGTACATTGACTATACTTGTAAATACCTGTATGCATGTTTTCATGTATATTTATATACATATTTATATCTTATGTTAGTATAATTATTGTTTTTGACTCATTGTTTTTGATCAATGTATGTATCTTGTCTGGTGTTGTTTCAACTTTGCTGTAATTTCTTCATTTTGAGAGGCATTGTAGTGAAATTTATTGGTTTTATTGATTTATTTATTATTCTGATTGCTTGCTATCTATAGATCTTGCTAGATGTTTAAATCTCATCCCAGTTTGTTACTTATTTCTCCTCAGTTCCTTTATTCTGTTTTTATAAATTTGAACTACAGAATTAGAGGAAACAACATTCCCAGTTTCTGTATTAAATGTATTTCTACTCAGTCTTTTGCAGTATCTACAGAAACATCAAGCTAAGCCGTTTGACTTCAGTTCACTTATATCAGTGACTCATAGAAAGCCTGTTTTTGTGAAAAGAGGTCCTCACATTTCAGGTTGGTGCTGCTGTCATTGTGCTGTATTTGCTCCAACATATTGATGCAAAATGTGTTTTATTATCACAAACTAAATTATTTGTCTTTGTTTGGATTAATTTGATATGTTTTTACCTTATTTTGCAAAGCTACAGCCTTGTTTGCAATTATCATAGTTGTCTTTGTCAGTTGTTGTTTGTTCAGCTCTATAAAAACACAGTGAGGGAGTGACTGCTGACAGAATGATGCTGAAGGTGAGGTCTTTGTTTTGTTGTACATTCTTATTCTTTAATATTTGGTCTCAGACTGAAACTGAAAGCATTTCTAAAAAATTATTAATTTACATTTTGTATTTTCTTTATACAGATTGAGGTTGTGAGGAATTAATGAAAATAATACATTCTTTAAGTTGTGGATGATTGACTGACATCAAGGATGTAAAAGTAATTTTAGTTCATTGTTATTAAATGGGCCGAACCAGTAAAGTCAGGGCTTAATAACCTATTAATAATGACATTTTGTTTTAGTGCAAATAATTGAAAATATATTGTGGGTAGAAATCTCATTTATAGAACTATCTTAACATTTAATAAACAATAAAAAAAAAAATAATAATAATGAAAAGGTGCTCGATGACAGTACAGATCCCAGTGGATCTACAAAACACTAAATCACAGGTATTTAAATCTGAACAATAAAGTATTTTACTACATGATTAAAAAACTTTCAAGATTTAGAAATTATTTTACATTGAATATTGCAACTTTGTCAGTGAGTTAGAATGTTCTTGGCTTTTTGAGTTGTTTTTGTCTTTATCATTAATTAATATTACTTTATTATTATTGTTCTAAAATATGTGATTGCACAATTGTTTAGTTTTGTGTTGTAAAACCATAGCCACTATCTTTATCTTTTTCAGTAAACTTAAGGTAATGCAACATTAGCTTTTACGTCATGTATATTGATGTATCAGATAATTTTCACTGCATCATAAAAATCTGATGCATTTTGAAAATAGTGCAGTGTAACGTGTAAAATCGAATGGTTTTACAACTCAGTACATAATAAACTTCTCCCTGCTACCATCAGGCTGGTACTACCACTGGCTCTGCATAAAGGCTGTGGCTGAGAGAATGAGAGTTTCTTCAATAAGGTCATTAGTTTACTCAGTTCTGAGAAACAAAGTGATCCTCCACCATTTTTACAAGTTTGGCCTAAAAGTTTCTAAATATTCCTGTTAAAAATATATGTGCTGAACAAAGCACTGTGTTATGCACCATATTCATTTTATAGCATTTTAATTATGAGCCTTAATAGAACTTTTTTTTTTTTTTTTTTTTTTTTTTTTTTTTGTCTGCACATTCTGTCGAAGGTTAACACTACAAGAAGTGCAATCTTTTAACAGCAATGCATATTTTGTTATTGCAATTAAATAAATTTATTTATTTCATTGCATAATTGTGACCATCACCAGCCCTCCCTAGGGAAGGGAAAGAAATACTTTATTAAAGGGAGGATGTAAAAAAAGAGAGGGCAGTGTTACACCAAGGTGAGGGGTTGGAGAGGGGTGGGGAAGTTAACAGGGAAGAGGAATACAAGATAGGAAATGGAATGGGTGGGGAGTAGTCGATAGATTTCAAGTGATGCGATGTGAAATTGTGGTTGTGTATATTGTGCTTATTGTTGAGTTATCAAGCCAGTTTGGTGACCAGTGTGCGGCTTAGGAATAATGGTGGTGGCTGTGAGCAGAGGAAGAAGTGAGTGGAAATTCCATAAAACAGGTATTTGGGAACAACGTGTCTGTGGTTGAGCCCAGTATAAGTGTTATCCCACAGCCCAAGGCCAGTGCATCCATGACAAATGTATTTCCAAGAACCGCCACTGCAAAACCCACGAGCCGCCCCCGGGCCCCGGAAGCAGCCAGGCCAGCAGCAAGAGCGGGCAACCCGGGGGCCCCCGGCGACCACCACACGGCCAAGCAGCCCCCCGAACGCCCCCAAGATCCCAAACCGAGAGGCAACCATCGCCCCCCCCATACACACCCGAGAAAGCCCCAAGGAGCCAAGGACCCAGCGCACCACGCCACCAATCCAACCCCCAACCCCCAGACCCCCCACCCCATCCCCCCACACCCCCCCCACACCCCCGCGCCCAACCCCCCGCGGGGAGGGCCCAGAGAGCTCCCCGCCCGAGACCCCAGCGGAGGAGCCGAAGCCCACGCCCAGCAGACGACCAGAGCCACGCCGAACGGGCAGCCGGCGGGCACCCGCCGCCGGGCCCAGAGCCAGCAGGGACCCGACCCCAGGCCAGAGGGACCCGGAATGAACGCAGCACCAGGAGCAGCCCGCCCAGGGAGGACGACCACACCCCAAGCCGCATAAGGCACCAGGGGGCCGCCGGGAGTCTCCCCGTCGGCCCCCAGGCACCCCAACCTAGCCCCCCATGGCGCCCCAAATCACCTATTGTTGATGTCGCCCGCGCCACGGGCTTTAGTTTTTTTATTTTTTATTTTTTTTTTTAAAAGCCAGGGCCCCCTCCAAGGGCCAAGCCAGACCGCCTTGTGCATCCCCAGCACCCTGCCTCACGGGGCACTGCCCAAGCAGGGGCCGTACCATTAGGTATGCAAGGGCGCGGCACGCGGCACCCGCCCCGAAAGACCCCCGCCAGGACCGGCCCGGCCAGCCAGCCAATCACCCCGGGCCCCAGGAGCACCCCCCGGGACCAGGACCCCCCAAGGGCAAGTCCCCGGGCCAAGCCCCCCCGGGACGCACCCCCCACCCCCGCCCAGGACCCGGCCACAGCCCAGCAGGACCGCACAGCCCCGGACAGCCCAAGGCCAGCAGCCCAGGGCCCGCCGCCCCCCGGGCAGCGCCAGCCACGGAGCAGCGCCACCCACCGGCCCGCGAGCAACCGGCAATCCCCACCGCGGGGACGGAGGCACCCCAAAGGCACACATCAAGTGCGGAACCGCAGCCCCGAGCCAAAGATGCCCCGGACCCACCCACCAGTCCGCAGATGGCAGGACAGACCCACCAGGCGGCCGACAGCAACCTCCACCACCGGAACAGCTAGCGCCGCCCCCCAGTAAACAGCATCGCTCCGAGGCACCTAGCAACCCCGCCCCAACCCCGGTGAGGACACCAGCACACCCCCAGCACACCCACCCCCCAAACCGGCGAGGCAGGCCGCCCCAGGCCCGCACACCGCGGGGCCCGCCCCCAAGGCCACCAGCCGACGAAACAAGCACCAAGCCTCACCCAAGGGGAGGAAGCGTCCCCGCGCTCCACCAGGCCGACACCGCCCGGAAAGACCCCGCAAGGAGAGACCCCAGCAAAGCCCCCCCGAGACCCACCGCCACGCCCGACCACACCATCCTGATGTATTTTCACTCTATGTAGTGGCCCAGCCACCAACAGAGGGGCCAGGCCCCCACCGGAGAGGCCCAAATATGTGAGCCAACCCACCACCCTGTTATGGTGCCTCTCCATTCCCCAATGGAGAGGCACTTCCCTATCCCCTGTGTGAGTGTGTGTGTTCAGTGAATGTATGGGGTGTAATTAAAAGAAGGGGGATGGAGGGGAGCGGTGCTCCCCATCCTACCTCTGTGGATATACGTGTATGTGGTGTAATAGGCCGGAGGGTGTAAGTGAGGGTACACCCTCCGGGGGGTGGCATGTTGAGGTGTGATTAAAATTGGAGGGATTAGTAGGGTAACTAGAGGTGGGAGTGCCGCCCCCACGCCACTACATAGTGACACAGGTGGCGGCCCCCTCCACCCCCAGTCCCACCATCCAGCCCCCCAAGGGTTGGGTATGGGTGTGTGGTGCATATTGTGAATGGGCCAGACCAGCTGGGAGTGAGGTGAAGTGTACATGTAGGAGGACTGTCCGGTGCGAGCCGGGCCCGTCCGCGTGGCGGGCCACGCGAGATGGTAGATGGTGCAGACGGGCAAGCGGCACTGTGGGCCCCGGAGCAGCAAAGCCGGAGACCCCCCCCACGGCACCCCCCAGACTGCGACGGCCCCGCGGAGCACAGCGGCACCCCCCACCCCCGGGCGCAGCCAGGCACCAACCCCGTCCCCCGGTGCCCCAGGGAGCGACCCCCGCCGCACGCCGGCCCAGAGCGACGCCCCCCCGCCGCCAAGGAGAGCGGCCGAGCAGGGGGGAGGCCCGTGCCCGCACCAGGGCCAGCACAGGCCCACCCGGCGCCACGACACAACACCCTCCACCGGAAGGCGGCCCCGGCCCCCCCGACGAAAGAGGACACCATCCACCGCCAAGCAGGGCCACCCCGCCAGCCACGGACCGGCAAGCCCGAGTACCGAAGCACCCCCAGCCCGGTACCGCCATCCCACACCAACGGCGCCAGAAGAGCCCCCCCCCCCCCCCCCACGGAGGGGACCCCCGACGACCCACGCACCGGCACGAGACACCCCCCCGACGCCAGCGCACCCCGGGCGACAGCGGGCCCCAGGCCACCAGCCCCGCCCCACCCAAGGCTGCGCAGCGCCGCCACGAGCCGCGGCCGGTCCCCGGGCAGATGACAGGAGAGCACGCCCCCGGACACCCAGACCACGGATCCACCCCCGGGACACCCCCGCCCCGGAATGGCGCCCACGGCGCCCGGTGCGCCCAGCCAGCAGACCAGCCAATCCCGACGCGGATCCATCAGGCCAAGAGCCACGCGCCGCGCCCCCGCACACCCACCCAACACGACCCCCGGGGAGGCCCCATAGCACCCCCCACCCCACACCCCCAGCCGTACTGGCCACACCGGAGGGGGGCCCCGCCCGGCCCGTCACGCAAGCGACATCCCTGGCGAAGGCGCGCCCCAGGGAGCCAAGCCGAGGACCCGCAAGGGCCGACGGAGCAACCCACGGCCACACCCCGCCACCCAGCAACCCAGGAGGCAATCGCCGACCCCGGGCAGCAGCCACCCCCAAAGCCGCCCACACCCCGGATCCCCCCGGACCGGAGCCACGGACCCCACCACCCCAGGCCCCCCAACGGGACCACCCCCCAGCCAACCCATCCGGCACGGCACCGCCCGCCCCCCAGGCGGGAGCAATAGCCCCCCCACCAGCCCCCAGGCAAACGGGAGCCCCCCAAACCCAGCCCAACCGGATGGCGGGCGCAAGAGCAAAGGAGGAGGGGGGGGAGGACGAGACAGGGGGACAGGGAGCAAGGGGAAGGAGCGGCAGAGGAGCACGCAGGGCCCCAGCCCCAGAGGCCAACCAGATGCGCATGCAAGGGGCAACAGCGCCAAATCGAACAGCCCTGGGACCCTGTGAACACCCTGAAGGAATGCACACCCGCGCCGAGGCAGCCAGGCACCCCGGCAACCCTCCCCAGCCAACCCGGCCAGCCTTAATAGAACTTAAAGACTCTGTATTCTGCTATATTTAATTCCACAAAGGATTGCGTGTTTGATGATACATTTTTATAGTTGTCTTTGACAATTGTTGTTTGTTTAACTCTATAAAAACTCAGTGAGGGAGTGACTGCTGACAGCATAATGATGAATGTGAGGTATTTGTTTTGTTGTGCATTCCTTTCCTTTTTAAAGCATCATAATGAAACTGAAAGAACTCAGTTTATTTACTTTCTGTATCTTCTTTATACAGATTCAGGTTTTAATAAAATCAGAGTGTCTCAACATAAAATATTAACCTCATGAATAAGTGAGTTAGATCATGAGTGTCATTGTTATTTAGTTTAGGGGTTACAGACACCCCAATGTGAGAGTGAGCAAATAGTTTTCTATAGAATGTTTTACAAAAAACAGTTTAAACTTAAAACCTGCTTGTTTATAGTACTACATATACAATATTTAATCACATGTATCTACATTTGAACAATGTGGTGTTTTACTACAATATATCATTAAAAACTTGTCAAGGTCTAGAAATTAATTTACTTAAATATTTCCTCATATCAGGGGAATTCCTGAACATATGAACATTTTTTCCAATATGGTTTCTGTACTGCAAATGTCTAATAAACCTGAACTGAACCTTCTCAATGATCATGGCCATGAATAGAAAGTTGCTGATTTGTCTAGTTTGAGGGTATTGTGTCAAAGCAACACGTTGATGAATTTATTTGCTCAACAGTTTCCTCTATTATTTTTGGGTTCACTGTAATAAACTCTAACATTGTAGTTGACTCAGCCCTCAGTGGTTGAAGCTGTTGATGAAGGTGCTAATGTTTGACCTTATTGATTGTATTTTTTCATTGAAATATATAGAAATTACCAGCTGACAGTAATTCAAGGGCTATCTGATCAGGGGAGGTTGTGAGTTTTTCAATTACAGAAAACAATGAATGAGTTGTTGACGTTTTTAGCAATAATTTTATAAAAATTTTGCTGCTTTGCTTTGAACAAGCCATCATTAAATTTACATAGACTCATTTTGTACCTGTAGGTCTAGATTAATTTGTAGTTTAGTTGTTCTCCATTTATGCTCAGCCCTTCAACAATCAAATTTGATATTCTACACTATCTCAGTCTTCCTTCAAGGTGTTTTCTGTGTTTGTTTTTCTCTTAGTTTTGATTGGAGCCAACGTATCTTTGACATTACAGACTTTTATATCAAACTCATCAACTTTATCATCAAGTTTATCAACTGTCCCAGCCCTTTAGGTTAGTGTGATTGCTATGGCTTCCATAAACTGTGCAGATGTTGTCATTTATCTACATTTTCTTAAAACACAGAAATAGGAGGAACATATGTTGCAGTCTCTAAATAAAAAGAAAAAGAAACACAGAAATGATCAGAGAGAACTAAGTCTCTTCAGTGGCAGCTCCAGAGATTTATTACCGGGGGGTCCATGTGTGGGCATGTGGCCATTATAATGTATTTTGATTTGTTTTAGCTCCTTATTTGCAGTTGTGTTGTGTGTTTGCTGTGTTTTTGTTAAACTTTTTTTTTGTTAATCAGCATAGGCCAACCCACTACCTTTTGGACAGCTGCTGGTAATCAGCGCAGCTGTGCAGGGCCGTAACTGGCCCTCATATGAGGGATTAAAAGGACATCGGCAGCGAGACAATGTGTGTGTGAGTGGTGGCAGCAACAGCCATCGGCAGGTCTACTAGGACCGGACCGAGCGCCAGCGAAGCGTGAGGAGGGAACGGCGGAACCTGGGTCGGAGGCGAGGAACGGATGCGGTGACGGAGGGAGAGCGAGTGAGCAGCGCCAGGATGAGGAACGGGCGCGGTGACGGAGGCAGAGCGAGTGAGCAGCGCCAGGACGTGGAACGCGGAGACGCGGTGGAGTGTGACATTCAAGGCCTGTTTACTCTATACTGGGCGGTTGCATTCGAGCGCCGCCCAGACGCGGTGAGTCGCACACCTGGGGGGGAGGCACGCGGAGCCAGGATCACTTTTCTCCCACTGGCAGCTGTGTTGTGTCCGCTAGGGTCGGACCGAGCGACAGCGAAGCGCGAGGAGGGAACGGCGGAACCAGGGTTGGCGGCGAGGAGCTGACGCGGTAACCGAGTGAGCGAGCAGCGCCAGGACTGGACACCAGGGCCAGCCCAACGGGGAAGCGGGGCCGAGGGCCGGAGGCTCGACACCCAGAGCAGCGCAGTGGCGGCTGCGCCTCCCGTCCAGGCTCAGCCTTTATTTTTAATCTGTCATCTTTTTAGACTCCTTTTAGAATTAGGCCATGTATTTTAATGTTTTGTTATAATAAATTAATCACGTTATTGATCTCTGGTTCCACTGCTCATTCCCTGTAAAAACGAACCTGCCTTATACCAATTAAGTCCTAGTGCTTACACTAGGTGGCGTTGTCGGCAATTGCTAACAATTATTAACTCCTTTAAATCTACCAACCGGCCACAGATTTTTGGCGATGGCGACAGGACTATAGGATCGTGAGCAGTGTTTTATCCAGAGATTAATACGTTTTGTAAAAAAAAAAAAAAAAAAAAAAAAAAAATTTTTTTTCTGCACTGTTAGCTTTCAGATTTTAATCAAACATGATGATGCCAATCTATCCTGGGGCCCCATGGGTGCCCAAATTTGAAGGCCAAGAAGGCAATTTAAAGTATTTGGACTGGAAGGAGCAAATGCAAGGTCTTTTAGATGCTAATAATTTAAATGAACCCCAAAAAGTTACAATTTTAATTGGCGCATTGTCTGGGCTGCCTAAACGGCAAATTAATGTTCTGGCAGAGGATGAGCGTGACAGGGCTGCAAAAATTTTTACTGTGTTGGATAGACTCTATGTAAAAGAAATCCCCCTGTGTGTTTTACGATCTCAATTTTTTGGCTGTGTGCAGAAACCAGGCCAGTCCATTCAAGCGTATGCTTTGCGCTTAAGGGAACTATATCGTAAGTTACATCAGCAGGATGAGGATGGAGCGCCCACTGACACCCACTTGAGGGACCAGTTCATGCTTGGCCTGGAGGATGGCGCCTTGCTGAGAGCATTAAAGAGAGCCTTGCGATTAGACCCTGAAATGACCTTCAGTGCCTTACAACAGGAGGCCCTCCTGGAGGAGGGAACACGAAGTCCGAGGCAAAGTGAAGCAACGTGTGCCGTGGTAAGGGACCCTAATCACTCCAGATCTAATCCACAGAATGACTCATGGAAGCAGGAGTTAAAAAAGGAGATTGTGGAGGAGTTGAGGGACCAAATGAAGGACTTTGCTCGTGAGCTCATCAGGGAGCTAAGACCAGCTAGCCCGACACACATGCCAGGACGCCGCGGCAGCGCCCCTGAGCCTTGTACCTCAGAGGGGTACCTGCAGCCCCACTCCAGTAATCGTTGGGATGAGGGAGGTAGGCCTATTTGTAGGAATTGCAATCAGTCAGGTCACATTGCTAGGTTTTGTAGAGCATCCCGCATGCCTCGACCAGCTTTAAACTAAGCCACCCTACTGTTGAGGTCCATGCAGTGGGGTCTGGTCTGAGAGAAGACCAAAGGGCCGCTACAGCTCTGGTGGGAAATTGCCCCTATGTGGATGTGTTAGTGGGAGGAGTTAGCATGGGAGGGCTTTTGGACACTGGGTCACAAGTCACTCTGATCCAGCAGAGTCTTTTTTTGAAACATTTTTCTCACTATGATGTTAACAATGTGCCTTCGTATATAAAGCTGAAGGCGGCAAATGGCCTTAAGATCCCCTGTATAGGGTACGCACTAATGGATTTTAAAATAGAGGGTGTGGACATTGACCAAAAAGGAGTTTTTGTTGTGACCGATGAATGTTCCAGTAATCCTTTTATTATTGGCATGAATGTAATTAAGCCATGTTGGGATACAGTCTTCCATAACCCCGAGAAGCCGCTCTCTTTTTCTTGCCAAAGTCCAGGGTCCCAACAGGCGTGGAGAGAAGCCTTCGCCCTCTGCCGGAGAACTGCTGTCAGTACAGAGGATGGATTTAAAGGATATATCTGGCCAGCTCAGAGACGAGGAGTCAGGATCCCCGCTCGGAGTGAGATCATTGCCTGGGGACGGGCTCGAGCTGGGCCGTCAGGGAGGAACTACTGTGGCCTGGTTGAAGCCCTTGACGAGCCGAACGCTGTCGCTGTGGCCCGCACACTTGCTGTCGTCAAGAATGGTAGGATCCTTGTCCGTTTGAGAAATTTGAGTAACTCCTCCATCACTCTAGGACGCTACCAGAAGATCGGCCGCCTGTACCAAGTTGATGACGCTGATGTCCATGGTGGCCGTGATGTTGACCTGACCCCCAATAACAACGGAGAGGTAGAAGTTGGGTTGGTAGAGGCAACCGATGACTATGAGAACAAACACCGCTTTGATGTGCCAAAACTGGTAGATGGAACAAACTTGACACCAGACCAAACTAGTAAGCTGACTACAGTCTTGCAAAACTGGGAAAAAGTGTTTTCTAAACATGAGGAGGACTTTGGTAGGACGGACGCTGTCACGCACACCATTCCAACGGGTGATGCAGCCCCTATAAGGGAGCGATTCAGACCATTGCCACCACTCATGTATAAAGAGATGAGGTCGCTACTTGCAGACATGTTGGACAGAGATGTGATAACCGAGAGCTCTAGCCCCTGGGCCGCACCCATCGTCATGGTTAAAAAGAAGGACGGGAGCTGGAGATTCTGTGTTGATTACAGAAAGTTAAATTCTGTCACTCACAAAGATGCTTTTCCTCTTCCCAGGATCGAGGAGACACTCACCTCTCTCTCCAAGGCAGAGTGGTTCTCCACATTGGATCTCTCAAGTGGGTACTGGCAGGTGGAGGTAGACCCCAGGGATAGAGAAAAGACGGCCTTCACTACACCTGTAGGCTTGTTTGAATTCCAGCGCATGCCATTTGGTCTCTGTAATGCGCCCGCAACATTTCAGAGATTAATGCAGCAGTGTCTAAGCGGCCAAATCACGGAGTCCTTGCTTGTCTATCTTGATGATATAATTGTGTACTCACCCGATTTTGAAACTCATCTGCAGGATCTGGAAGAGGTCTTCGAACGACTCTGGAAACATGGACTGAAGCTGAGGCCAGACAAATGTAAACTCCTTCAGCAGGAAGTACAGTTTTTGGGTCACGTCGTCAACCAGGCTGGTGTAATGCCTGACCCAGAGAAGGTAACTGCAGTGACAGCGTGGCCTGTTCCGACATCTGTACGAGAGGTGAGGTCGTTCTTAGGCCTGGCCGGCTACTATAGACGATTCATTCAGGGATTTGCAAAAATGGCTCGCCCGTTAAATTCTTTGCTAATCGGCATCCCACAAAGTGATAAAAGATCTTCTACAAAAGCAATTGATTGGACTCCAGAGTGTCATGCTGCATTCGTCCAACTAAAAGAGGCTCTAACTAAAGCTCCAGTTTTAGCCTATGCGGACTACACAAAGCCCTTCAGTTTGTACACGGACGCAAGCCACAGCGGGCTTGGTGCAGTGTTAGCCCAAACTCAGGATGGAAAAGAGCGCGTTATTGCTTATGCGAGTCGTAGTTTACACCCCGCAGAGAAAAATGACTCTAATTACAGCTCATTCAAACTTGAGCTATTGGCACTAAAATGGGCAATCACTGAAAAATTTAAGGACTATCTCACTGGAGCTAAATTTATGGTATTCACTGATAATAATCCTGTAGCCCACTTACAGACTGCTAAGCTTGGGGCTGTAGAACAGCGGTGGGTTGCCCAGATGGCCTCGTTCGATTTTGAAGTGAAGTACCGAGCCGGCCGTGAAAATGTGAATGCAGATGCACTGTCCAGGTTCCCCACAGTTTCTACGCAGTGGAAAAGTGGCCCTACCCACGTTGCAACTGTTGTCGCTGTCACAACGGCCTCTGACCAGGAGGGTGCATCTGAATCAGCGCTCGGAGAGGACTGGAAAGCCCTGCAGGAGGTAGACGCAAACATTCAGACTGTACGAAGGTATGTGGAAAAAGACACAATGCCCAGCAAGCTTGAAAGGGAAGCGCTACCAGCCACTGCTAAGCAGTTGCTGCAACACCGAAAGAGACTTTGCCTGTACCAGGGGGTCCTCTGCAGAAAACTGTTTGACTCTCATGCGTGTGAGCCCCGTTATCAAATTGTCTGTCCAGATCTAAGCCACCAGGACGTATGGAAGAAATGCCATGAAGCTACAGCTCATGCGGGCACGGAACGGACTCTTGCTCACATAAGGCGCCATTTCTTCTGGCCAGGCATGGAAAAAGAGGTACAAAGTTTTCAAATAGGGTGTGTCGTGTGTAACCTTCAAAAAGACAGAGCTGAACCTAGGGCCCCATTAAAGCCGATAGAGGTATCGTATCCTCTTGAGGTTGTTGCCCTAGATTTTCTCTCGTTGCGTCGTCCCAATGATCTATATCAGAACATTTTGGTTATGACTGACATGTTCACGCGCTACTCATGGGCTGTTGCCACTCGTGATCAAACTGCCAAGACTACAGTCCGTGTAATTTGGTCTACCATAATTCAACCATTTGGCTGCCCATCACGTTTTCATTCTGATCAGGGACCAAATTTTGAATCAGAGCTCATGAAACAGTTATGTAGTATGTATGGCATCTCCAAAAGTCGCACTACTCCTTACCACCCTGCGGGTAATGGCCGCGCTGAGAGAATGAATCAAACTCTGCTGAATATGCTCCGTACTCTTGAGTTTGAGAAACAGAGTAGGTGGCCAGAGCACCTTCCCGAGCTATTACATGCTTACAACAATGTGGTCCACAGTGCAACTGGGTTTACCCCATCGTATCTGATGTTCGGTCGCCACCTTAGGCTGCCTGTGGATGTTAACCTAGGAGTTTTAGATGACCACCCACGTCATGACTTGCAGGGATGGGTTTCCGAACATCACAAAAAGCTCTTGCATGCTTACGATTTGGCCCGTAAGAAAATGACCGATGCAGCGAGAGATGAGAAAAAATACTATGATCAAAGAGCCAAAGCAAATGCCCTTCTTCCCGGTGAACGTGTGTGGGTACGAGATAAAGACAGGCAAGACCATGGTAAACTCCACAGTTGGTGGAAGCGTCAGCCCCACGTGATTGTTGACCTTGTCGGCGATTCAGGTTTAGTTTACCGTGTTAAACCAGAAAAAGGGGGTAAAGAAAGAACCTTGCACAGAAATGCACTTAAACCTTGCATTGCTCCGACCAACGATTTGCCTATTGAGCCACCACGAACTGAGACTGAAACACCTCAGCTGCCAATAATGTTGTATTATCCTACAGTTAATGTCGAACCTGAACAATTACCCCGTCAATCCACTCGCACCACCAGAGGACAATGCCCCGCTCGTTATAGGAACTAAGTTGTTGGTCCAGGGACTGGCACCATTAAAGTGCGGGGGGGTGTGGGCATGTGGCCATTATAATGTATTTTGATTTGTTTTAGCTCCTTATTTGCAGTTGTGTTGTGTGTTTGCTGTGTTTTTGTTAAACTTTTTTTTTGTTAATCAGCATAGGCCAACCCACTACCTTTTGGACAGCTGCTGGTAATCAGCGCAGCTGTGCAGGGCCGTAACTGGCCCTCATATGAGGGATTAAAAGGACATCGGCAGCGAGACAATGTGTGTGTGAGTGGTGGCAGCAACAGCCATCGGCAGGTCTACTAGGACCGGACCGAGCGCCAGCGAAGCGTGAGGAGGGAACGGCGGAACCTGGGTCGGAGGCGAGGAACGGATGCGGTGACGGAGGGAGAGCGAGTGAGCAGCGCCAGGACGAGGAACGGGCGCGGTGACGGAGGCAGAGCGAGTGAGCAGCGCCAGGACGTGGAACGCGGAGACGCGGTGGAGTGTGACATTCAAGGCCTGTTTACTCTATACTGGGCGGTTGCATTCGAGCGCCGCCCAGACGCGGTGAGTCGCACACCTGGGGGGGAGGCACGCGGAGCCAGGATCACTTCTCTCCCACTGGCAGCTGTGTTGTGTCCGCTAGGGTCGGACCGAGCGACAGCGAAGCGCGAGGAGGGAACGGCGGAACCAGGGTTGGCGGCGAGGAGCTGACGCGGTAACCGAGTGAGCGAGCAGCGCCAGGACTGGACACCAGGGCCAGCCCAACGGGGAAGCGGGGCCGAGGGCCGGAGGCTCGACACCCAGAGCAGCGCAGTGGCGGCTGCGCCTCCCGTCCAGGCTCAGCCTTTATTTTTAATCTGTCATCTTTTTAGACTCCTTTTAGAATTAGGCCATGTATTTTAATGTTTTGTTATAATAAATTAATCACGTTATTGATCTCTGGTTCCACTGCTCATTCCCTGTAAAAACGAACCTGCCTTATACCAATTAAGTCCTAGTGCTTACACTAGGTGGCGTTGTCGGCAATTGCTAACAATTATTAACTCCTTTAAATCTACCAACCGGCCACACATGGGGGGCCGGATTGTTTATAGGAGGTGCTAGTAAATTCTGACACAACAAACACCAACAAATAATACCACAATAGATTAGAAGATTTATTGTCCCAGTACAGTACATAAGGTTTTTTGTTTTGCTTTACTTCAATCATCAAAACAATCATACAGTTAACACAGTATTTATGTCCTCTAACCAAATAACATGACGGCACAAAAAAAAAAACAAACAGCTGATCACCATCACTCCAAAACTAAGTAGAAAAGGTTCCAGATCTTGTCCGACTTATGTTTCAGGTTGTAACGTGTAACATCATAAACCCATGATCATCATCCTGGATGTGATGGTGCCCATAGGCACACCGTGCGTCAGGTAAGCCGAAAGGGTGGCAGTGGCGCAGAGCAGCGGCACACTGGTGTGACCAGCACTCTCCATGCGCCATGACGCACGGGATTCAGCCCGCATGAGGCCACCCACAGCTGGAATTCTCTTACTGTATGTGGAGGCGACCGAAGCTGGTTAGTTGTGGATGATTGAAGTAATTTTAGTTAATTATTAAATGGGCCGAACCAGTAAAGTCAGGGCTTAACAACCTATTATTAATGACATTTTGTTTTAGTGAAAATAATTGAAAATACATTGTTGGTAGAAATCCCATTTATAGAACTATCTTAACATTTAATAAACAAAATACATTTTACTACATGATTAAAACATTTTTTCAAGATTTAGAAATTATTTTGCACTGAACATTGTGACTTTGTCAGTGTGTTAGAATGTTCTTGGCTTTTTGAGTTATTTTTGTCTTTATCATTTATTAATATTACTTTATTATTACTGTTCTAAAATATGTGATTGCACAATTGTTTAGTTTTGTTTTGTAAAACCATAGCCACTATCGTTATCTTTTTCAGTAAACTTAAGGTAATGCAACGTTAGCTTTTACATCATATATATTGATGTATCACATAATTTTCACTGCATCATAAAAATCACATGCATTTTGAAAATAGTGCAGTGTAACGTGCAAAATCGAATGGTTTTACAACTCAGTACATAATAAACTTCTCCCTGCTACCATCAGGCTGGTACTACCACTGGCTCTGCATAAAGGCTGTGGCTGAGAGAATGAGAGTTTCTTCAATAAGGTCATTAGTTTACTCAGTTCTGAGCAACAAAGTGATCCTCCACCATTTTTACAAGTTTCTAAATGTACCTGTTAAAAATATATGTGCTGAACAAAGCACTGTGTTATGCACCATATTCATTTTATATCCTTTTAATTATGAGCCTTAATAGCACTTAAAGACTCTGTATTCTGCTATATTTAATTCCTCAAAGGATTGCGTGTTTGATGACACATTTTTTTGTTGTCTTTGACAGTTGTTTGTTTAACTCTATAAAAACTCAGTGAGGGAGTGACTGTTGACAGCATAATGATGAATGTGAGGTATTTGTTTTGTTGTGCATTCCTTTCCTTTTTAAAGCATCATAATGAAACTGAAAGAACTCAGTTTATTTACTTTCTGTATCTTCTTTAAACAGATTCAGGTTTTAATTTATTTTTATTTATTTATTCAGT
Source organism: Gouania willdenowi (assembly GCF_900634775.1). Taxonomy (NCBI): domain Eukaryota; kingdom Metazoa; phylum Chordata; class Actinopteri; order Blenniiformes; family Gobiesocidae; genus Gouania; species Gouania willdenowi. The sequence goes on along the minus strand of NC_041061.1, from coordinate 19,471,614 downwards.
TTATTTCCGACATGGTTGCATTTACAGAAGTTTTGTTATTCCTTTTTTTTTTTTTTTGTTTTGTACATGCCGAAAAAGGAGACGAGAGAAGCAGTTTGCTTATCTAGGTCCCGTCCTCTGTTTTGAACACAGAAAATTTACATCAAAGCTTGTCTCTCTGGTCAAACAGTCTTAGGTTCTTCTGAGCACAATTACAATTTTTTTTTTTTTTTTTTTTGTCCTTTTTTATATCGGATTTATTCTAATCTGTAGTCAGTGTTGTCTTTTTTTATTCCTCCTCCTCTCCATCGTTGTTCGTGTCGTCCTTCTTCCCTGCAGATTTCATTCCCAGCCCTTGTTTGCGTTCCTCCAGTTCAAAAGAAAAGTTAATCTTCTTTCGAAGTTCCTTGTTATCTTAAGAAAGTTGTCTTAGCATGGGAAGGATTAGAAAGGCACATACCCCCATCATTAGCAGGCCAGTGATCATGACCCCTAACAGGTAGATGTCCTCCACATCTTCCACTGAGAGGATTGAGAGGCACAGCATTTGGGTTTTTCCCTTTCCATCCATGACGTAACCACTTGGGAATGTGTCTTTTGGACACGCTGGCTCGTGTTTTTGTGATCTTCTGTTCGTGAAGATTGAGTCAATTGTGTTCATTGACCAGTAGTTAAATTCCATCTCATTGATGTGTTGATCACGTATTCTTGTAAGAATGTGTTCCGAGTTTTTTCTATATGTTTAGTCAAGTTTGCAGCTTGTTTTTCTCTGCATCAAGGTTATTCCAGCTGGAGATAGCTCTATTGACAGTCCTGTATTTTCCAATGTTAGATTAAACCCTTTCTTGTATAAAGACATTACTATGTCTTAGTTCATAAGCAGTTTGTTTGTATATGAAACGTTTTTGTATTTGATATGGGAGTGTTTTAAGAGATGCCCTAAATGCTAGAATTTGTGTGTTATATTGTATTATTTCTTGCAGTTTTAGGTATTTGGCCTTTTCAAATAGTTCATTTGTGTGCGCGTTGTGCGGTGCTTTATATAGAATTCTAATTGCTTTTTTTAAGTTTAAATAAAGGTTCAAGATACGTTTTGTAAGTGTTTCCCCAGATTTCTGAGCAGTAATTTAAATGTGACCCAATAAGGGAAGAATAGATTGTCTTAAGTGATTTGGTATGTAGTATTTGTTGCAATTTCCATAGGATGTAGCTGCTTTTGGCAAATTTGTTTTGAACTACTTGTATGTACTTTTTCCAGGTCAGTTTCTCATCTATCCACACTCCTCGTGCTCTATAATCTTTTACTTGTTCAATTATGTCCGTGTCTTGTTTCAGTCTAATGTTTTCTGTTTTTTTTTTATTTCCAAAACTGATGAATTTTGTTTTGCTGACGTTTAGGGCTAGTTTATTTACATTGAGCCATGTTTGGATTTTTGATAGTTTCTCATTCGTCGTTTCTATTAGAGTTTTAATGTCTTTACCTGAGCATATATGGTTGTGTCGTCTGCAAACAGCGTTAGTTTGAGGCAATTTGAGACTTTGAAAATGTCGTTTATATCTAGAATGAACAGTTTTGGCCCTAAAATCGAACCCTGTGGTACACCACATTGCATGGTTTGGCATAGTGATATGTTTTGTTCGAAGTCAACATATTGTCTCCTATTTTTCATATAACTTTTAATCCAGTTTAGGGCGTTGTGCCTAATGCCGTAGTTTTGAAGTTTTTCTTCCAGAATGCCATGGTTTATTGTGTCAAATGCTTTTTTAAGGTCCAAAAAAATGCCGAATACAAAAAAATTATTTTCTAGTGCATCTCTTATATTTTCCGTGATGTCAGTTATAGCCATTGCTGTTGAACGTCCTTTTCTGAACCCATATTGGCCTTCATGTAATATATTATTCTCTTCTATGAATTTGTCCAGCCTTTTCATGAACAGTTTTTTGAGAATTTTTGATATTTGCTGTAATATTGAAATAGGTTGATAATTGGTGAAATCTCGTTTGTCTCCACTCTTGTGGATCGGTCTGATTTTTGCAATTTTCATTTGGTCTGGGAAAATACCATTTTTGAATGAGAGATTGCTGATAAATGTTAGTGGTGGGGTTATTTCAGCTGTTATAGTTTTTAGTAGACTCATAGTTAGATTATTAATGTCTCTGAATTTTTTTGAATTACATTTTGTAATGATTGCTTTCACCTCTGCTTCCGTTACTTCTTCGAGTGTTAAATACTTATCATTCTCTGTATTCTCATTGTCAAAATGGTTCCATTTAAGTGATGGATGTTGATAGATTCCCCTCCCAGTCTTCATTCCAATATTTATGAAGAAATTTTTAAGTTCTTCTGTGATTTTTTTCTTCTTGTATTCCTTTAAGTTGTTTATTATAAAGTGGTCTGTGGCTTCCTCTTTGCTTTTATGCATAGTTATGGAGTTTATAATTTCCCAAAGTTTTTGATTTTTGTTTTTATTTTATTTTAATTGTTTTTCATAATATTCTCTTTTTTTTCTCTTAGGAGAGTGTTGACTTTGTTTCTGTATTTTTTGTATCGTAGTTCTGTTTTCAATGTTTTATCTTTAAGATATTTTTTATATAATGTATTTTTTTTTTTGCATGCGTTTGCTAATATTTTATAAATCCAGGGTATTGTGTTTGTCTTACGTTTGATTGTTATTTGTTTCAAAGGGCAGCATTTATCATATATTGTAGTTATTATGTCTGTGAATGTGTCATATGCACTGTTAACATCTTGTTTTGTGAAAACCTCCTTCCAAGTTTCTGATCTTATTTGTTGTTTAAAGTTTTCTAGCTGTTTTTCTCCTTCCAGTCTTTTGTATGTTATTGATCCGTGTGTTTCTGGGTGGATGTTGTCGTTAGTATTAAATATTGTAAATATTGCTAGATGGTTGGAGATGTCATTTATTAATATTCCATTGGTTAGATCTGAATTTTGTATGTTTGTGAAGATGTTATCTATCAGTGTTGAGCTGTGTTTATTGATTCTAGTTGGTTTCGTTATAAAGGGTTTTAGTCCATTTGTGTACATGTAGTTAATAAAGTCTTCGATGTGTGTGTTTTTTAAGGGATTTAGAATGTTTATATTGAAGTCTCCACAGATCAATATGCTCTTGTGTTTAGCCTTTTCTATTATTTTGGTTAGGTTCTCATTAAATATGTCTATTTTGCAATCAGGAGCTCGATACAAACAACAGATTAATATGTTATCTCCCTTTGGTCTCGTTATTTTTACTGTTAGACATTTCATTACTCCTTCCACAGTTGTACTCATCGATTCTAGTATCTCCATTTCATTGTTATCTTTTATGTGTAATGCTACCCCACCACCTGGTTTATATAATCTGTTCTCACAGACAAATTTATATCTCTTTATCGTAAAGTTCATACCTTTCTCTTCATTTAACCAAGTTTCTGACAGTGCTATTATTTCAAACTTGTACAAGGTTTTAATGTAATCCTTAATGTGTTCAAAATTTGCATACATACTACGACAATTGAAATGAATAAGTGACAGACCTTTTTTACTCTTGGTTTCCACATTGAATTCAGTGTCCGTAAAATAAGCACAGTCTGAGTCTTGTTTCCAGTGTTTATATAGATCTGGGTCCATATCCATGATTACCATCAGTAATGTTGTTGTTTAGGTGGATCCTTCGTATTTTCCCAAGTCTTCTATCATTTTTATGAAGATTGGTTTTCCATTCTCTTCTCCCAGTGGTGTGATATAAATCCTGCAGTTTCTTGTCCACGTCTTTAGAATTTTTCCTCCTTTTTTTATTTGGCGTGCCTTCCATGCGATGTTGTTTAGTTGTTCTCCATTTATGCTTTTCCTTGTTTATCACAAAGCCCAGATCAGACAGGTGACGTAACAGAATGCATGTGTGCGCTCTGGCCTCCGCTTGTGCCAAAAACAGCCAATCTTCCAGATACGTGACCAAGCGGATGACCATATAAATTCATATTTTGAGGGAAGGAGGGGCTTGTCCCTCCTCCTGCTGCCAGTGAGTCTTTTACATCAACATAACATATATGAGCTTCACCCCTTTCAATAAACTCAAACAATTTAACACAAACGCAAACAAAACACTGGTAAAATCAGAAGACAAAATGCAGTTAATTGTGTTGAGTTGTTAAATGTTTGTATGTGTTTTCCTGCATGAAAAAAGAATTGTGGCTTGTTCAGCTAAAGATCTTTATTCTAGATCAATCTGCTGATACTCCAACCTCAGCTATTAGGCTATATAGTGAGCAGATGTACAGTGTTGTGCTATGGCATGTTAAAAAGACAAAAATGCTGACATAGCTTTGTTTTTAATTATTACAGTTTGTTAGGGATGGGAATTGAAAACCGATTCTTTCTGAGAACCAGTTCCCAGTAATCCAATTCCTGGCAATCCAATTCCTCGAAATCGTTTGTTTGATTGCTTGTCAATTCTGCTTATCGGTTCCTCTTACGTTGCAAATATGTAACGATAAACTCCTCCAGGTCCTGTATATTATGTTTATGCTAGCACTAAGTGAAGCTCCTTCTACCATGCAGTAGTGGTACCATATATAAAATCCACCTCCTCCACCTGCAGCTGTGCTGTGTTTGTGCTGTGTTTGTAGCGTCTCTGTTGCTACGTTAGTCACTTCCGGGTTCTGTACACGTGTAAAAGTAGCTTCTTGTACTGACTTTTCTTCCAAAAACAACAACCTTCAGCAAGAACACACACCTCATTGCCAGTTTCTGTCCTCATAACAAGTAATCAGACACAGGAGACGGACTGGTACTGATTGTTGTCTTTAGTTTGCTCTTTCACACATTCTTAAACACATGGCTGATGACATCACATGTAACAACGGGGATGGCGTTTCTTAAGGTCCATTTATAGAAATGTAAACAAAGGCTAAACTAAAGCTTTACCGTTTTAAATACATAACAATAAGTGCAGCTGTACTTGTGGTTAATATGTTCTTTTTTACAGAATAATTATTTGTTTTATTTCTGAATTTGTTTTGGATCAAGTTGTTCAAGTTCAAAAGGAGAACTGTAAATATCCTCAAATGTTTGTAGCCAAAAGGTGTCATATGTTGTAATAATAATAATAATAATTCATCAATTTTAAAAAGCGCTTTTGTATTTATTATTATCCAGTGAAAACAATCTATACCTGGTGGATTAAAAGAGAGCTGATATCCCTGCAGGAAATTAAAGAGACAAATATAATATAATAAAGCAAACAAATCCATTTGTATTATTTAATTCCCTCTCCCAATGAGAATCGATAAGAGAATCGGTAAGGAATTGATAAGCAGTATTGATAATGGAATAGGAATTGCTAAATTCTTATCAATTCCCATCCCTACAATTTGTATTACTAAATCTGTTCAAAGATTGAATATTATTATTATTATTATTATTATTATTATTATTATTATTATTATTATTATTATTATTATTATTATTATTATTTGTTTCCTAAACTATCATTTATTGTTCCACATTATACAGTGGTACTAATTTTCAGTGTCAGAATGAAACTGAAAGAACTTCAGAAAAATCATTAATTTACCTTTTTTTTTACCTTCTTCATAAATATTGGGGTTGTGAGGTATTAGTTTTTTATTAAGAAAAAAAAACTATTGCAGTTGTGAACAATTAACTGAGATTAGGAGTGACAAAGTCATTTAGTTCATGACCAACACACACTATTTGAAATCAAGTGAGCTGAACCAGTAAAATCATGTCTCCATAGCCAAAAAAATTACAATAATAACATTATTATTATTATTATTATTATTATCAGAGTGTTATTATAATAAAATTCTGATAACATCCCCATTGATTGAACTAAGTTTGAATGAATATGAATTGTGAAAGTGGTTGTTTACATTATAACATACAGATCACATGGGATCAACAAACCAACAAAACATATAATCACTGGTATCTACAGTAAATCTGTGTATTTTTAATTTATAATTTAAACACCTTGTGACGATCTAGAAAATATTTCACTTTAAATGTTTTTAAATTAGTGGTAAAATCCTGACCACATAAACTGACTCACCTTATGAGTTTAAATGAGAGCAATTAATTAACAATTTATGTCCTGCCCTGTAAATGTATGACAATTTTACATAGAAGAATTATTAAAAATAAAAAATAAATGCATACAATGCAGTACATTGGTAATAGGGTTTATGAACATTTTAGTTCATGTTAGAACCAGTGTGTGAATTTAAAAACAAAAGGTAGATTTATCATTTTCAAGCAGTGTCTTTAGGTTGGGTTTTATGTGTTAATGATGATTTTCTACATCTACTGTTTCATTCTGAGCTTTGGTTTTCCAGTTATGTCTTTAACGCTTATTAATTAAACATTAGTGAGATTAACAAATTAAAAACTGATGTTACGTGTGTAAATATTTGCACTTCCAGTGTTTTCTGTGATTGTTTTTATTTTACCTGCTCGCTGAATTATCCAGATGTTTGACACAACTGATTAAGAGGAAACAAAAGAATATGAATCAGTTTATTTAATGTAAGTTTGTATCATTTTAGGGAGAAAAAAAAAGCTAATGGTAGAAAAAGGCTTAAAGGACTGACTGCAGTGCCTGGTGTACACTGGGTATTTCAGGTGTAAAACTAGTTTATCAATAACAGAATCTCAGCACTAAAACAAGAAAGTAACCATATTTATAATGGTTATTACAAAAGCTTGTTCAAATATTTACATTGTCATTATATACAGTAAATGCATAAATATGAAGTTTAACTCAAAATCTATTCAATTCTCAAGTGATTTTATTGTTATTTACAGGTTAACCATCCATTTCAATGACAGCAGCTTTTTCTATCTGCACCAAACTGAAAATCTAATCACATTTCTAAGATAAGTGTTTGTCCTCCATCAGATGTTGTGGATGGATAAAAAACTGCAAAGGAAGCAACATATAGAGCTGGTTTCTGATGCCCTCTGCTGGCTCTGACTGCTCTCTACCATCATTGATCACAGGATTTATTTATTATATTATTTCTGTACTGATCTGTTTGCTTCAAAACAACTTATTTACGTTAAATACAGTTACACCACCTAGTGGAAGAACGCTTCATTACAGGTATTATGTTACTATGTAGCTACTATTTCTCATTCATTACATTTGACTGTTAAAAGTCTAATAAAAGGAACAAATAAAAATCCTCATCATTAAATATATATTTTTAGTCATGCATAAAGATACAGCTTTATCTTCATGTATACCACACATGAGTATTTAATTGTAATCGGTCTTCCACAGCAGGCTTCAGACACTGATCTGCAAACTCTTGGTCTTCTGACACTGGTCCCGTTCATGAAAGACATCTTTGAAATCTGCACAAAACTTTTTTTTGTTTTTCATCAAACATCTGTATGGATCATTGGTTTGAAGAAAACTCTGATGCAGTTCCTGAAATGTTCTGGCTGCAAATCCACAGATGTGCTGTTTCAGATAAACTTCAAACTCACAAACTCAACATCTGTCTTAACATCTTTGTCATTTTGTAGACATTCATCATCTCCTGAATGTAAGCATCATGGTAGTCACTTTTTTTGGCCATTTTCTCATTTATAGACATTTTGCAAACTTCAATAATGCTGTCTGCTCTCTGTTGTAAAGCTGATATATGGTCTTGTACGTTGAGCCATGTGTTTACTTTGTGTTAATTTCCTGAAAGTTCCTTCAGGTTTGTATTTGAAGGTTCCCACCAACAATCTTGAAGTCTTTTCTGACCCAGCAGTTCATTTGCATGGCTCCCTTTGTTTGACAGATTGGTTCTGAGGCAATAAGATACCTTGTTAAAAATATCTGTGGGTTTTTGTTCAGAGTAGGGAAATTTTTCCACATTATTTGTCCAGTTATTGATCAGTCATTTGGTGTTTATTCTTTCGACATTCATTAATCAGTGCACACACTGCTTTTTCACTTACTTTGGTATGATTTTCCTTAATCTGGTTCATTTCCACCATTCCTTGTCTAATCTCTGCTGCTGCTAAGAGCTGATAAAGGACAGAGTTTTCCAAATCCCATCTAAGACTTTGCATTGTTTTGAAATTCTGCTCTGTATCCTTCCACCAGGTGGACATGACCCTCAATTTGAGTGAAGTACATTGTTAGGTTATCCAGAAGTTTTTCTTCCCACTTGCAAAGCACTGTGATAACTTCAGTTTTTAATCTTGATAATAATGTTATATTGTAATCAGTGACCAACACAAACACAGATTATTTTGTAATCTTGATAGTAGTCTGTCACTGTGTGCCTTCATCCCAGCTACGCCCTCTGGGTGGAGCAGCCCTCAAATGGGGGCATTCCATGACAAATCTGGTCTTGCACAAATTCTCCTATCAACTAAAGCACATTTCACTAACGCTTTTCTGAGGCTAGAATTATTCCAGTGCCCTGGGAAGAGGAAGTGTTCACAGTCTATTTTCCTGATGGAAAATAAATGGTGCATTGGTGGTGTCGGATGTGTGTATGGGGGGCGGTGGCTGCCTATGGCTTGTGATCTTGGGGGCGTCTGGGGGGTTGCTCGGCCGTGGGTGTGGTGGCCTGGGGCTCCCTGGCCCCCGCTCTTTCTGCTGGCCTGGCTGCATCTATGATGCACTGGCACACCTTGGGCTGTGGGATAAAACTCGTACTGGGCTTAACCTCAGACACGTTGATCCCAAATACCTGTTTTAGGTATTACCACTCACTCCTTCCACAGCCATTATACCTTATCACCAGACTGGCTTGAGTATATAACACAATATGCATAACTACAACTTTACATCTCACCTCGAGTCTCTCCTCCCTGTAGGAGGCAGATGAGGGAGACTTGAAACAGATGTAAAATGCTGTTTGTTTAAAAAAAAAAAAAGAAAAAAAAAGGTGATTCTAAATAATTCCACATGTAATGTAGCTAGCATGTGGACGAGTGTTAACCATTGTTTGTCATCACGTGTACACAGCTACACTGACATCCATCCTCCCCAACAGTCCCAGACCAACTGTTTAAATAGACTCCTGTAAGCAGGAGTCAATCAAGGCAACTCCATCAGCACAGGTAGCTCCAAGTACTTCCCTCAACAATCAGTTAAATACCACAATCGTTCCCAACATACACTTCATACTTAAATTACTAGATGAAGTGCCAAATAATACCCCTCTATAACCATGCTTATTTAAATAACTTTTATCAATTACTCATTGAATCATAATTTTACCTCCCACCCCTCTGACTTGGTTTCACCTAGTGACATCACCAGTGACATCACTGGAGATGTCACCCAGGATATAAATACAGGAAATGATAGGCTCCGCCCTCCTTTAGTCCCTGAAACACATGGTGGACAAGGTAAGAAACAAAGAACACGTGCCATGAATGAATTAACTAATACTCAACAATTAATTAGCAATGCTAAATTAATACAACATTTTAAATTGATGGAACAAATGGTGTGTTCTCACCCACTTTGTCACAGAACTATTTTCATAATATGTTTAATGGAAAGACAGTTTGAGCACAATTTTGTATCTGGCTCAGTCACATCAGCTCCACACACACTAATCCAGCACTGTTTCACTAACAGCAGCAGTAAATCATTAACAGTCTTCCTTCTCCTCCTCATCTCTAATGACCACAGAAATAGTCCATTTAAGACGATAGTCCATTGTTTTGTTCAACCACTGCGTCGCATTGGGCCACAAACATGTCAGATCATGTCAAAGGTGATACAAGGTGGTATAACCAGAGTCGGCACCTGCGTATCAGGTAGTGTTTACATAACACTAGGCCACTATTTGCTCTTCTGCACCTGCATCACATGATATTATTAAAAACCTTTCATCAGAAAAAACAACCACACTTGCCTGGGCCCCTTTGAGGAAGGCAAAAATTGATGATCTCACTGAAACAATTGCCACTGATTTTCAGCCACTGACAATTGTGAGAGAACCTCTTTAATACATTTTTTATAGTAGGAAGAAAATATCTCAGAAAATCTTATACTGTGTATATGAGAGCAGAGTCAGCGCCAGGCAGCATTAACTGGGGGGGCATTAAGAAAACTGTGGGGGGCACAAAAACACTCGTTCAGCTTTAAAGAGTTTTATGGTCCAAATAGTATCCAGATTATCTGGTGACTTTTGCTCCCGGTCCGGACATAAAAGGAAGCAACGCATAAATCACATTACTGGTGAATTGAAACCGTTATTAATACATAAATAAATCAAAACCAGAGAATGGATGTTGGCGCCAGGCAGCCTTAACAGTCCTATTGTGTGAGGAGACCTGGGCCAGGACATGGGGAGGGAAATCAGGTGCAGCAGACTTCAGTTCTCGCTCTAATTTCTCCGTAAATATCACACAAACAGAACAAGTTATAAAATAAAATAAAATAAAATTAAAAAAACGCTGTTATTTGGTTTTAGTTTTTTCTGTATTTCTGTTTTGGTTTTAAATCAGAAAAACAAAATAACCACACTGTTTATTTGTTATTTTGATTTGGGTTTAAAACGGAATAACCAAAGAACGAAGGGTACACGGATTCCGAATGCTATATAAACACAGCTAACATACCTTATGAAGTGGTCGCTACAGCATCAGCAGACTCTGCTCCTCCTGACCACTGACATAGGTTTAAAATCCACTTTTTACGGCATTGTTCTGTGAGCTTTTTACATTTCTCACCTTTGTGAACAACAATCTTCAGTACTCTATAAAATGTCTTTTCCTTTTCTCGGTTAGAACGATTGGAGCAGCCATAAACTACACAAAATATGGACATTTTGATGATTTCCTGCTCTCCATCAGAATTTTTCGCTTTCGCTTTGTTGCAATGCAGCAATGTGACGTCACGTGAATCAACAGAGCAGGCCATAGACATATACACATTACAAGAGCTCTAGGGTACGTTCAATAGCACAAATGTTAAACAATTACACCACAGTATAATATATCTATGGAGCAGAGTCTCGTCCGCTGTCACTGAATGGACACAGTCAGTTGATAGCCAATCATATATCTTTGATTAATAAAAAGCTCCCCTGTAGTGGCCAGTAAGAGTGTGTGTGTGTGTGGGGCACAGTAGGTCAGTTGGGGGGGTACTGCCTGCGAATGCCCCCCCATGACGCCGACACTGGGTATAACGGCTGCTAAAAGTGGAACTGAGGGTGAGCGCTCTACGGTTTATTCATATACTGAACGTAAAGATATTATCTGTGATATTAACTGTAATATCAACCTGCCTCAGGCTGTCTATATGAATCACCTCTTCTTATTACAGCACATATTGATCTTCAGAGTCTCAGAATGGTGTATTTGTCTTCTATATTATGTAAATCAAAGTTTCTGAGAGGAATATTTTTTTTTATATTGTAATGACCATTGAGTTCATTATGTGTTGTGTTCACTGTGCAGGGACAGCCTAGCCCTAGCACAGGGTTGGGAGTGTGGCTGTGAGTTAGTTAAGCGTGTTGCCTGAGTTAGAGGTGTGTGTGTTCCTCTGCTACTGTTAGGAGATTAGTGGTGTGGGTTATGGCCATAACAGTAGGCCTGTATGCAACTGTGTTTATCCCTGCAAGCCAAATAAAGCCCGTTTGGTTCAACCTGACCTGTCCGGTGATTAGTAGAATAAGCGGACGTTACAATATATAAAAAAGCTACAATAGATGTAGATGCGATGTTTTCTGAGACATTGTGTTTTAATCAATTGTTTGGTTATAGTGGTTTTTGTTATTTATGTACAAAAATGACAGATAAAAGTAAAATATATTTTTAAGGTAGGCACTCATTAACTATCGTACTTTGTTCTTACTTACATGTATTATTGCTATTAAATTGAAATTTAAAAAAATCTGCTAGAGTATATTTTTTAATATTAATTTAAAAAGACTTGCATTTTAGAAGTTTTTTGTGCATTTTTTTCAATCTATAGAAGAAATATTTTCTTGTTCATACATTATAATTTATAAACCAGTAAAATTGTTTAGACTTTGTTTTATTTCATATTAACAATGCCTTGTAAAATTTTAAAGAAATAAAAAAAATGGTAAAGTTAATGATAAAAACTAATGCATCAGTCAATAGAAAATGTCTCCATAAACCATCCTCACTTTAACTATGGGTTGTTCACAGACACAATAATAAATAATGTGCCCTGTCGATTTGTTGAACCACTAAATAAACTACAATATAAATACATCTATTTTTCATTAAGCATCATATTGGTATCCCCAAAATATCCCCTCATTTATAAAGTGAGGGATCTTGTTAATCTGTGTCACATTTGGATGTTCTATGAATCATTTTCAGGCTGTGGGAAATCATTTCACAGTAAAAAATGGCATTAGTGATTGTGTTTATTAAATTAACATTGTGCAAATAAATTGGAGTTAAATATTTAGCGTTAGTGGAATGAGGGGCTGTTCTGGGTTTGGTTCTGGATGGATTCTTGATTCTAAATGACACTTCAAGCGTTTCTGCGGACTGTATACAATGTAATATATTATTTTCATACACTTCATAAATGATATATATTTTCTTTTAAACTGTGCCTCTGTCAAACACTTTAACTAGAATAATTACATGTAAAAATAAGTAATGCATGGTTGAAGTGTTAAAGTAATGTAAATGCAGTTATTGCTAAAACTTCAATAAAAATAAACATTTAAATACATTTCATGAAGGAATCACCCTGTGTCCTGTGTAGGGATTAACACCTGCAGATCATTGTGTCCCTGTACAGGATTAAGCAGGTTATGAATATAATTGAGGATTGGAAAAAAAAAAACACAACTATAATTCAGATACACTTTATTAAATAGGTGATCAATAAACAACATGCTGGTTATAATGAAGTTGCACTGAATTCGGATCGACTCTGCTCCTGAAAAACTTTTCCCACTCCCCGATGGCGTAGCTGTCCTCTACAGGGCATCAGGTTTATAGATCATGTCACGTGGAAGTCATCGCTTGGAGTAACAGTCACTTTTTAAAAGCCCATTCGAAGCTCCATGCTTTTCGTACGGTACAGTCTTTCTTCTGCAATCCTTTTCAAACCAAGTCTCTGCCGAATCTTTCCAAAAGTCATCTGGAAATCTGCACGAGGAATAAAAATAATTTTAGAAGATATAAAGATGATGTGTATTTCTCTAGTCAATTTTCCTCCTCTAAATGGCTTCAATTGTTCTCCCAGACTCATTATCTTCACTCTCTCTCCTACTCACTCATGTTGGGCAGAGCGATCTCTGTCGTGTCTCTTATGTAAAAGTGCAGCTGACTGCCAGCTGTGGCTAACAATAACCACTTTATTGACATCAGAGGTAGCTCCAACACACATTCTTGTGTTGTCTTTAGTATAGAATATTTTTTTTAAATGTAGGGAAAGCACCAAATAATCTAAATAAGGAGAAGACATCAGGTGCGATCTAATGTAAACAATTTTAAAAAAAGACTTTGTTTTGTTTAATTTTTTATCTTTCCATTACAGGAACACTTTTAAAAAGATAATTTTTTTTAATGAATTAACGCTGAATAAATAACACAGAAAGTTGATATGTTAGTATGCAAATGCCTAGATTATTTTTTTCATTGGTATTTAGTTGTTTTTAAATCTGATGTATGACTTGTAATATGCCTATGCCTATATTACACAAAATGCACTGTGTACTCTACCAAAGTTTAGGACTGAGTTCAGTGCCTGATGTATTAAAGGGCATGACATAGATTTGACATCTTGTGTTTTTAACACCATCTCATTCAATGAAAAAAAAAATATATTCTCATACCCGGTAATAATTGTGACCAATGATGACTGGTCTGTTTGTATTCTGTATTTACTCAACTATTGTAACTTACAGCGTTCTGACGTCAGATGAACAGTTTGCCAACAATATGTCTCAAGCACTCAATGGTTGATTCCTAGAGAGGTAAACTTGAAAAAAGGTTACCTATGAATCTAAGCATGAGTTGTAGAGAGAAATTTCACTTCAAATTTCACCAGTTACAGAATTTGTCACAACACCTTTCTGTGACTACCATTATGGATAAGTGTTGTGACAAATTCTATGCCAGACGTTATAAAAACAACTCTAATCGCAAAGCGGTCATTCCATGTCCTTTCAACAAATGGCCAACGTACTTAGACACACTGTAAATTTTTTGTTTGATCGGATGGAAACTTTTTGAGCTATGGCCAATTTAGTGAGTGGGTATATGTCAATTTTCTTATTTTTCTTCTATTTTCAGCGTCTAATATCTCAGGAATTACACCACATAGGAAACTGAAATTTTTGATGATAATACATCTCCACCTACTCTTTTAAAATATAAAATCTGCTTAGTATCAGTATTTGTTCTAGATAAATTTGTGTCTTTAGTTTGATGATGTACAATAGAGTTACTGTTATGTGAAAGTCTTAATAGATTTGGCTTCTGTGTGAATATAATTTAATTCTAAGAAGATTAAAAAATGGTTATTAAACCCTTGGTGTCACTCTAAACAGAGGATGGAAATGCAACTTTGAGTAGACAAATTATGCATTTCTTGTTTTATTTTCTGATGATTTTTTTTTTTTTTATGTTTAGATTCTTGATAATTTTACTTGAATTAATTGCACATTGTCACTTTCTATCAATGTGTTCAGTTGTGCTGGGCTGAACATGAGATGATCCATCTCAAGGAAACATTATGTTAACTAATGAAACTAAAAAGAAAACAGAGACATTTTAGAATTTCTTTTTGCATTGAAGACATAAAGGAAAATTTAAACTGAATAAATCCAAGTTGACTTTTGAAGATTTTGTTCTGTTTTTTTGTAGTTTTTTTTGCATGTTTTATTATTGCAATGAAATAAATTGATTTATTTTATTGCATAATCGTGACCATCACCAGCCCTCCCTAAGGAATGGTAAGAAAAACTTTATTAAATGGAGAATTAAAAATAGAGGGCAGTGTTACATCTCGGTGAGGGGGAAAGGAACAGGGAAGAGGGAGTTAGGGTGGGTAAGAGTCAGTTATGTTGTTGAAAGTGTAATGTGATGCTACAGTCGTGCATATTGTGTTGTTGGGTGTAATTTATTAAGCCATATTGCTAAAAGGCCTGCATATTGTTGACACTAAGAATGATACACATGTTGGTATCTGTGAGGTGTTGGTATCATCAGGTTTATCAACTGTCCCAGCCCTCAACACCTGATATACTGTAGGATTAGTCAGATTGGTCAAAATAGTGTAAATTTTGCGATGACTGGACAGAATTGCAGGGCCGCAAAGAATTTGTGGGAATTCGCTGAATTTGCATTAAAAGTTTCGATCACAACATCGCGATTTTCTGAGGAGTTTGAAAATGAAAGGCAGGGTAGGTGATTCTCAAAAACTAGCATGATTTTGAATGTAGCATTCTCCGAGGGCTCCGCCTTTAAAAAAACAAACTGTAGTTTTTCATTGGTCAAAGTTTTTACAGGTTAACAGCTGCTACAGATGTTATTTGTTCCTTTTTCGGAGCACATAAGATCTTAATTTCTGTCAGGACATAAAGAAAATTTCAACCAAAAACTTAAAAAATGTTTCTGGAGAAAATAACATATCCTACTTTTAAGCAGTTTTACATTGAGAATAGTGATAAAACACACACACAGAGAGAGACTTTCATGAATATAAATGTTTTGAAATAAGATATGAGAGAAACTCAAGATCTAGGAATATGTTTTGAAGGTAAAGAATTAATCCATGGCTCTAAAATATCCTGTTTTGCTTTTCAAATATCTAAAAATGTACCTTAAAGAGGGAATCCCTCTGTGGTCAGTGGTCCTTTCATTGAAGAGGTTTCTGGTTGAGTCTACTTGTTGTTGTTGGAGACAATAATCAACTGTGTGACTGAAGTTGTGTGTAATAAATATATTCCTGTGTGGGCGGAGACAAATGTCAGACCCAGCTGTCAGCCAATACTGTCATAAGGTAGATTTAAAAAAATAAAAATAAACAACTATACACAATGATCAGGTCTATGGTTGATTTATCGTGTGCTCTCCTTTGATAGTAAATAATGAGTAGATAGACAGTTGTTCTCTTTGTAAAAACATCATCCTTCCCTGACTTTCTTTTGTTCTCCATGTATTAGGTTCATAAAAATTTAAAAGTTTAACATTTTGTATATTTTGTATGTTTTGAGCCCTATTGAAGTTATCTTCAATAGGGCTCATACTCCCATACTTTAAAGACCCCAGGACTAGATGATAACGAACCATGCTGGTTAATTAGTTAAAAGTCAATAACTAGTCCCAAGGCCTCATTGGGTTTCAATAGAGTTTTCTAGATTTCATGCTTCACCTCAATCAACTAAAAGTTAGTTGTTTTCATATTGTCTCTGTGTATGGACAGATTACATCTCCAGGAACTATGAAAATGTCAAAACGATCTTAAAAAAATACCACCATGAACAGGTTGAACAAAGCATGTCTGCTTTTTTATCGTAGACTGCTGGACTAGATGAAGAACAACTGATCATTTTATCACCTTTATTTGGATCGGTTTGCTTTCATACCACAGTTTGTACACTGACTATACTTGTAAATACCTGTATGCTTATATGTTCATGTATATTTATATACATATTTATATCTTATGTTAGTATAATTATTGTTTTTGACTCATTGTTTTTGATCAATGTATGTATCTTGTCTGGTGTTGTTTCAACTTTGCTGTAATTTCTTCATTTTGAGAGCCATTGTAGAGAAATCTATTGGTTTTATTGATGTATTTATTATTCTGATTGCTTGCTATCTATAGATCTTGCTAGATGTCTAAATATCATTCCAGTTTGTTACTTATTTCTCCTCAGTTCCTTTATTCTGTTTTTATAACTTTGAACTACAGAATTAGAGGAAACAACATTCTCATTTTATGTATTAAATATATTTCTACTCAGTCTTTTGCAGTATCTACAGAAACATCAAGCTAAGCCTTTTGACTTCAGTTCACTTATATCAGTGACTCATAGAAAGCCTGTTTTTGTGAAAAGAGGTCCTCACATTTCAGGTTGGTGCTGCTGTCATTGTGCTGTATTTGCTCCAACATATTGATGCAAAATTTCATTTATTAGCACAAACTAAATTATTTGTCCTTGTTTGGATTAATTTGATATGTTTTTACCTTATTTTGCAAAGTTACAGCCTTGTTTGTAATTATCATAGTTGTCTTTGTCAGTTATTGTTTGTTCAGCTCTATAAAAACACAGTGAGGGAGTGACTGCTGACAGAATGATGCTGAAGGTGAGGTCTTTGTTTTGTTGTACATTCTTATTTCTTAATATTTGGCCTCAGACTGAAACTGAAAGCAATTCTAAAAAAATATTTTCATTTTGTATTTTCTTTATCCAGATTGAGGTTGTGAAGAATTAATGAAAATAATACATTCTTTAAGTTGTGGATGATTGATTGACATCAAGGATGTAAAAGTAATTTTAGTTCATTGTTATTAAATGGGCTGAACCAGTAAAGTCAGGGCTGTATTATTATTGACATTTTGTTTTAGTGCAAATAATTGAAAATACATTGTGGGTAGAAATCCCATTTATAGAACTATCTTAGCATTTAATAAACAATAAAAATAATTAATGAAAAGGTGCTCGATGACAGTACAGATCCTAGTGGATCTACAAAACATTAAATCACAAGTATTTAAATCTGAACAATAAAGTATTTTACTACATATTTAAAACATTTTTTCAAGATTTAGAAATTATTTTACACTGAACATTGCGACTTTGTCAGTGTGTTAGAATGTTCTTGGCTTTTTGAGTTGTTTTTGTCTTTATCATTAATTAATATTACTTTATTATTACAGTTCTAAAATATGTGATTGCACAATTGTTTAGTTTTGTTTTGTAAAACCATAGCCACTATCGTTTTCTTTTTCAGTAAACTTAAGGTAATGCAACATTAGCTTTTACATCATATATATTGATGTATTGGTACTGTCACTGTTGTTATTGACTTGTACATGTATTGTCATGCTTGTATTTTATTGCCTTTTTACATCTTGGCCAGGGGACTACAGATGAAAAATAGCCTCCTGGCTAATTCTGGCTTTTTTAACCATGTTTGTTCATAGGTTATATGAAATTGCACTGTCCCCTTTCAAATAAACCAATACAATACAACACAATACAATCAGATTCTTTTCACTGCATCATAAAAATCTGATGCATTTTGAAAATAGTGCAGTGTAACGTGTAAAATCGAATGGTTTTACAACTCAGTACATAATAAACTTCTCCCTGCTACCATCAGGCTGGTACTACCACTGGCTCTGCATAAAGGCTGTGGCTGAGAGAATGAGAGTTTCTTCAATAAGGTCATTATTTTACTCAGTTCTGAGAAACAAAGTGATCCTCCACCATTTTTACAAGTTTGGCCTAAAAGTTTCTAAATGTACCTGTTAAAAATATATGTGTTGAACAAAGCACTGTGTTATGCACCATATTCATTTTATAGCATTTTAATTATGAGCCTTAATAGAACTTAAAGACTCTGTATTCTGCCATATTTAATTCCTCAAAGGATTGTGTGTTTGTCATTCATTTTTATAGTTGTCTTTGACAGTTGTTTGTTCAGCTCTATAAAAACTCAGTGAGGGAGTGACTGCTGACAGCATAATGATGAATGTGAGGTATTTGTTTTGTTGTGCATTCCTTTCCTTTTTAAAGCATCATAATGAAACTGAAAGAACTCAGTTTATTTACTTTCTGTATCTTCTTTATACAGATTCAGGTTTTAATAAAATCAGTGTCTCAACATAAAATATTTACCTCATGAATGAGTGAGTTAGATCATGAGTGTCATTGTCATTTAGTTTAGGGGTTACAGACACCCCAATGTGAGAGTGAGCCAATAGTTTTCTATAGAATGTTTTACAAAAAACAGTTTAAACTTAAAACCTGCTTGTTTATAGTACTACATATAAAATATTTAATCACATGTATCTACATTTGAACAATGTGGTATTTTACTACAATATATAATTAAAAACTTGTCAAGGTCTAGAAATTAATTTACTTAAATATTTCCTCATATCAGGGGAATTCCTGAACATATGAACATTTTTTCCAATATGGTTTCTGTACTGCAAATGTCTAATAAACCTGAACTGAACCTTCTCAATGATCGTGGCCATGAATAGAAAGTTGCTGATTTGTCTAGTTTGAGGGGATTGTGTCAAAGCAACACGTTGATGAATTTATTTGCTCAACAGTTTCCTCTATTATTTTTAGGTTCACTGTAATAAACTCTAACATTGTAGTTGACTCATCCCTCAGTGGTTGAAGCTGTTGATGAAGGTGCTAATGTTTGACGTTATTGATTGTATTTTTTCATTGAAATATGTAGAAATTACCAGCCGACTATTTCAAGGGCTATCTGATCACGGGAGGTTGTGAGTTTTTCAATTACAGAAAACAATGAATGAGTTGTTGACGTTTTTAGCAATAATTTAAGAAAAATATTGCTGCTTTGCTTTGAAAAAGCCATCATTGAATTTACGTAGACTCATTTTGTATCTGTAGGTCTAGATTAATTTGTAGTTTAGTTGTTCTCCATTTATGCTCAGCCCTTCAACAATCCAATTTAAAATTCTACACTATCTCAGTCTTTCTTCAAGGTGTTTTCTATGTTTGTTTTTCTCTGAGTTTTGATTGGAGCCAACGTATCTTTGACATTACAGACTTTTATATCAAACTCATCAACTTTATCATCAAGTTTATCAACTGTCCCAGCCCTTTAGGTTAGTGTGATTGCTATGGCTTCCATAAACTGTGCAGATGTTGTCATTTATGTACATTTTCTTAAAACACAGAAGTAGGAGGAGCATATGTTGCAGTCTCTAAATAAAAATAAAAAATACACAGAAATTGAGAGCTAAGTCTCTTCAATGGCGGCTCCAGAGATTTATTACCGGGGGGCCGGATTGTTTATCGGAGGTGCTAGTAAATTCTGACACAACAAACACCAACAAATAATACCACAATAGATTAGAAGATGTATTGATCCCAGGCTAATATACTGTACAGTACATAAGGGTTTTTTGTTTTGCTTTACTTCAATCATCAAAACAATCATACAATTAACACAGTATTTATGTCCGCTAACCAAATAACATGACGTCACTAAACAAAAACAAACAGCAGCTGATCACCATCACTCCATAACTAAATAGAAAAGGTTCCAGATCTTGTCCGACTTATGTTTCAGGTTGTAACGTGTAACATCATAAGCCCATGATCACCATCCTGGATGTGATGGTGCCCATAGGCACACCGTGCGTCAGGTAAGCCGAAAGGGTGGCAGTGGCGCAGAGCAGCGGCACACTCTGGCGTGACCAGCACTCTCCGTGCGCCATGACGCACAGGATTCAGCCCGCATGAGGCCATCCACAACTGGAATTCTCTTACTGTATGTGGAAGCGACAGAAGCTGGTTAGTTGTGGATGATTGAAGTAATTTTAGTTCATTGTTATTAAATGGGCCAAACCAGTAAAGTCAGGGCTTAACAACCTATTATTAATGACATTTTGTTTTAGTGAAAATAATTGAAAATACATTGTTGGTAGAAATCCCATTTATAGAACTATCTTAACATTTAATAAACAAAATACATTTTACTACATGATTAAAACATTTTTTCAAGATTTAGAAATTATTTTGCACTGAACATTGTGACTTTGTCAGTGTGTTAGAATGTTCTTGGCTTTTGAGTTGTTTTTGTCTTTATCATTTATTAATATTACTTTATTATTACTGTTCTAAAATATGTGATTGCACAATTGTTTAGTTTTGTTTTGTAAAACCATAGCCATTATCTCTATCTTTTTCAGTAAACTTAAGGTAATGCAACATTAGCTTTTACATCATATATATTGATGTATCAGATAATTTTCACTTCATCATAAAAATCTGATGCATTTTGAAAATAGTGCAGTGTAACGTGTAAAATCGAATGGTTTTACAACTCAGTACATAATAAACTTCTCCCTGCTACCATCAGGCTGGTACTACCACTGGCTCTGCATAAAGGCTGTGGCTGAGAGAATGAGAGTTTCTTCAATAAGGTCATTAGTTTACTCAGTTCTGAGAAACAAAGTGATCCTCCACCATTTTTACAAGTTTCTAAATGTACCTGTTAAAAATATATGTGCTGAACAAAGCACTGTGTTATGCACCATATTCATTTTATAGCATTTTAATTATGAGCCTTAATAGAACTTTAAGACTCTGTATTCTGCTATTATTAATTCCTCAAAGGATTGTGTGTTTGTCATTCATTATTATAGTTGTCTTTGACAATTGTTGTTTGTTTAGCTCTATAAAAATTCAGTGAGGGAGTGACTGCTGACAGCATAATGATGAATGTGAGGTATTTGTTTTGTTGTACATTCCTTTCCTTTTTAAAGCATCATAATGAAACTCAAAGAACTCAGTTTATTTACTTTCTGTATCTTCTTTATACAGATTCAGGTTTTAATAAAATCAGAGTGTCTCAACATAAAATATTTACCTCATGAATGAGTGAGTTAGATCATGAGTGTCATTGTCATTTAGTTTAGGGGTTACAGACACCCCAATGTGAGAGTGAGCCCAATAGTTTTCTTTAGAATGTTTTACAAAAAACAGTTTAAACTAAAAACCTACTTCTTTATAGTACTACATATAAAATATTTAATCACATGTATCTACATTTTAACAATGTAGTATTTTACTACAATATATAATTAAAAACTTGTCAAGGTCTAGAAATTAATTTACTTAAATATTTCCTCATATCAGGGGAATTCCTGAACATATGAACATTTTTTCCAATATGGTTTCTGTACTGCAAATGTCTAATAAACCTGAACTGAACCTTCTCAATGATCTTGGCCATGAATGGAAGGTTATTGATTGGTCTATAGTTAGCCAGTATAGAGGAATCCAGTGTTTCACAGCAGTGACTTTTAACAATTTCTGTACAGTGCCTGACTAAAATGAGCAGTTATTATCTGACACAAATCAGTCACAATTGACTTTACAACAGTTTTAAAGAAGTTTGAGGGTATTGTGTCAAGGTAACACGTTGATGAATTTAGTTGCTCAACAGTCTCCTCTATTATTTTTAGGTTCACTGTAATAAACTCTAACATTGTAGTTGACTCATCCCTCAGTGGTTGAAGCTGTTCAAGTTTTTTATTTTGCGGGTTTGTTCTGATGTTTGACGTTATTGATTGTATTTTTTCACTGAAATATATAGAAATTAACAGCTGACAGTAATTCAAGGGCTATCTGATCAGGGGAGGTTGTGATCTTTTCAATTACAGAAAACAATGAATGATTTGTTGACGTTTTTAGCAATAATTTCATAAAAATATTGCTGCTTTGCTTTGAACAAGCCATTTAATTTACAGAGACTCATTTTGTACCTGTAGGTCTAGATTAATTTGTAGTTTAGTTGTTCTCCATTTATGCTCAGCCCTTCAACAATCCAAATTAAAATTCTACACTATCTCAGTCTTTCTTCAAGGTGTTTTCTGTTTGTTTTTCTCTGAGTTTTGATTGGAGCCAATGTGTCTTTGACATTACAGACTTTTATATCAAACTCATCAACTTTATCATCAAGTTTATCAACTGTCCCAGCCCTTTAGGTTAGTGTGATTGCTATGGCTTCCATAAACTGTGCAGATGTTGTCATTTATTTACATTTTCTTAAAACACAGAAGTAGGAGGAACATATGTTGCAGTCTCTAAATAAAAATAAAAATAAACAGAAATAGAGAGCTAAGTCTCTTCAATGGCGGCTCCAGAGATTTATTACCGGGGGGGCGGATTGTTTATCGGAGGTGCTAGTAAATTATGACACAACAAACACCAACAAATAATACCACAATAGATTATAAGATGTATTGATCCCAGGCTAATATACAGTACAGTACATAAGGTTTTGTGTTTTGCTTTACTTCAATCATCAAAACAATCATACAATTAACACAGTATTGATGTCCTCTAACCAAATAACATGACGGCACAAAACAAAAACAAACAGCAGCTGATCACCATCACTCCAAAACTAAATAGAAAAGGTTCCAGATCTTGTCCAACTTATGTTTCAGGTTGTAACGTGTAACATCATAAACCCATGATCACCATCCTGGATGTGATGGTTCCCATAGGCACACCATGCGTCAGGTAAGCCGAAAGGGTGGCAGTGGCGCAGAGCAGCGGCACACTCTGGCGTGACCAGCACTCTCCGTGCGCCATGACGCACGGGATTCAGCCCGCATGAGGCCACCCACAGCTGGAATTCTCTTACTGTATGTGGAGGCGACCGAGGCAGATTACAAGGAAGGCAGATGCCATCAGCCTGAGTAACCGAAGATATAATCTGATCAGATTTTCCTGGTTGGAAAAGTGCCAGGCATGCCCTGAAAGCTTTCAGTTGTTGCATTGAGAGGCGTGTCGTGAAGGCAACGAGCGCAGGGACAGCCCCAGGAAATAATTTTCTGTTCCGGGGAAAATATCTTCTCCATGTTTATCATGAAGCCCAGATCGGACAGGTGACGTAACAGAACGCATGTGTGCTCTGGCCTCTGCTTGTGCCAAAAGAGCCTGTTGTGTAAGACCAAAAGTGTCCTTTAAAGCATAGTTTTTTGACAGTATTATCCATGTTATTGTCACCATGAATATTAAAGTCACCTCTAGCTGTTCCAGTGGTTGTATTCAGGGCTCACAACTGACTGTGGTTCAGCAAACTCATCCATGAATTCTCCAAAATATTATACTAAAAACAGAACTATTGATACACTTTCAGTAAGAGAAAATTAAGCAGTATAGCATTGAGAATAGTGATAGACAAAGATGCACGAACGCACACATCACACACACACACACACACACACACACACACACACACATATTTTACTACAGTATATAATTAAAAACTTGTCAAGATCTAGAAATTAATTTACTTAAATATTTCCTCATATCAGGGGAAATCCTGAACATATGAACTGTCTCACTTTACCATGTAAATTTAAGCGCCCCCCCCACCATCTGCCCGGGGACTGGCCGCGGTTCGGCGAGGTTCCGCGCCCCCTTGGGCGGGGTGGGGCTGGTGGCTGGTTGTGATTGGGGGTGGTCTCCGTGGGTGGGGAGGGCTCTGCTGGCGACATTGGTGTGGGGTTGCGGTGCCTGGCTGGGGGAGCATGGGTTCGCCTGCCTATCAGTCCGTGGCTGGCGGGGTGGCCCTGCTTGGGTGGTTGGTTGCGTCCTCTCTCGTTTGGGAGGGAGGGGCCGCCCTCCTGTGGAGGGTGCTATGTCGTGGTGTCGTGCAGGCCTGTGCTGGCCCTGGTGTGGGAGCTGGCCTCTCTCCTGCTTGGCCGCTGCCTGCTTTGCTGGGACGGGCAGCTCTGGGCCGGCTGGCGGCGGGGGTCGCCTCCTGGACTGCGGGGGATGTGGCTGGTACTTGGCTCCACCTGGGGGGGTCTCCGGTTGTGCTGCTCGGCGCGTCCCTGGGGCCCGCAGTGCCGCGTGCCCATCTGCGCCATCTACCCTCTCCGGTGGCCAGCCATGCGGACAGGCCGGGCTCCTACCAGACAGGCCTCCTTCATAAACACTTCATATCACTCACTCCCAGCTGGTCTGGCTCACCCACTTGTTGCACCACACTCACATACCCAACCCTTGGGGGGCTGAATGGTGGGGCTGGGGGTGGATGGGGCCACCGCCTGTGCTACTAAGTAGTGGCGCGGGGGTGGCACTCCCACCTCTGGCTGCCCTACTAATCCCTCCAATTTTAATTACACCTTAACACACCACTCCCCCGGAGGGTGGGACCACCACTTCCACCCTCCAGAGCTATTGCACCACATACACATATATACACATAGGCTGGATGGGGAGCACCGCTCCCCTCCATCCACCCTTTTTTAATAGCACTTCATACATTCACTAAACACATACATTCACTCAGGGGATAGGGAAGTGCCTCTCCATTGGGGGATGGAGAGGCACCATAACAGGGTGATGGGTAAATTCGCACATCTGGGCCTGTCGGGTGGGGGCCCGGCCCCTCTGTTGATGGCTGGCGGGGGCCTTGGCTCCTCTGTTAGGGTCTCTGGCGGGGGGCTCTCTGGGCCCTCCCCTCGGGTGGTTGGGTGCTTGGGTTGGGGTCGGTGGCGGGATGCGCTGGGTGCTCAGCTGCTTGGGGCTTCCTCAGATGTGTGTGTGGGGGGCGGTGGCTGCCTCTCGGCCTGGGATCTTGGGGGCGTCTGAGGGGTTGCTCGGCCGTGGAGGGGGTTGCCTGGGGCTCCCTGGCCCCCGCTCTTTCTGCTGGCCTGGCTGCATCTAGAAGAATTGTTTAAAAAATGAAAATAAATACATACAATGCAGTGCACACAGTAATAGGATTTATGTACATTTTAGTTCATGTTAGAACCAGTGTGTGAATTTAAAAACAAAAGGTAGATTTACCATTTTCAAGCAGTGTCTTTAGGTTGGGTTTCATGCATTAATGATGATTTTCTACATCTACTGTTGCATTCTGGGCTTTAGTTTTCCAGCTATGTTTTTAACTCTTACTAATTAAACATTAGCAAGATTAACAAATTAAAAACTGATGTTACGTGTGTAAATAATTGCACTTCCAGTGTTTTCTGTGATTGTTTATCTTTTACCTGCTTGCTGAATTATCCAGATGTTTGCCACAGAGGAATTAAAAGAATATGAATCAGTTTATGTAAGTTTGTGTCATTGTAGGAAGAAAAAAAGCTAATAGTAGAAAGAGGTTTAATCTCCATAAAGGACTGACTGCAGTGCCTGGTGTACACTGGGTATTTCAGGTGTAAAACTAGTTTATCAATAACAGAATCTCAGCACTAAAACAAGTTGGTTATTACAAAAGATTATTTAAATATGTACATCTGTTATTAAAATGCATACGTTTTACTCAAAATCCATCTAATTCTCAAGTGATTTTATTGTTATTTACAGGTTAACCATTCATTTCAATGACAGCAGCTTTTTCTATCTGCACCAAACTGAAAATCTAATCACATTTCTAAGATAAGTTTTTGTCCTCCTTCAGATGTTGTGGAAAAAAACACTGATTCCATCTTGAACTTGTTAACGGAGCTCAATAGTCTCAATCTCTGAATTAAATATATTTGATTTATGATTATCAGACATAGGGTTTACTTTGTCATTATCAATGTTGATGATTTTTGGACTCGTATAAATCAAATCAAATCTTAGAATATTCCCCAACTGAGAAGTGTAAAAACTGAGCTGTAAAAGCCATTTTTGTAGAACCAACACAGGAATCCAGCATAATGTATGTGAGACTTGTGGATTTTAAAGTTGCAGTTACTCCTCTCTTATGAAGCCCAACAGATGAAATATAAGCTTTTCTGACTGTATTTACAGTGTGGTGCTTAGACTGTCAGTAATCTCTACTTCTCTTCATTTTCAGGGATGAGTACGACTCCTGATGTTGTTGTGGCAACCCACTGTGGCCTTAGGGTTTATGGCCATGTGTGATACCTGAGACATTAGTGTAGATTAATTAGTTAAACAATAGTAGACCAATAAGTCTGAAACTATAAAGAAGGATCAGGTCCAGGTTAAGTCTGGTGTCTTCCATAAGGGAGATTATCAATTATGTGTATTTGTGGAGAATAAAATGTAATGTGGAGTCCTGTAGATGATGCAAAGAAGGGTTTTTACTTCCTTCTTCCTGGGATTGTTTGTGTTTCTTTGCCAGACAAGGAGGACAGTGATTAGCTTGGCTCCATTTTTGTTCTAGTTTGTTCCAGATGTTCTTTTCTCTTTTAATTACTTTATTTATTACTATGTTACACTCTGTTATTTTTTTAGGGACATGCTTCTCACACACACAGGCCCGAATCACACACATGCACAAACAGGACCTGTGGACATGCATCAATGGACACATGTCAGAGTGGGGCTGCTTCCACAATGAAGGGAGCGCACCAGAGCAGTGTTGGGGTTTGGTGCCTTGCTCAAGGGCACCTCGACAGTGCTCGAGAAGTGCCCTTGGCACCTCTCCAGCTACCAGAACAACTTCTGTATTTTTGGTCCGCATTGGGACTTGAACTGCCACCCTCCAGTTTCCAACCCATGTCTCTACGGACTGAGCTACTGAGCTACTTTCTAATTGAATCGACAACAAATCGTGATTCTAATCAAATCGTTACACGGTGACATCTCAGATGAATTCAGAAGTTTGTTTTTATAAACTACGGACTAGTTGAGAAGATAAAAATGTCAAAGCTCGGACCAGAAAGAAGAGCAGATGTGTGGACAAACTTTATATTTGATATAAATGAGGGACAGACTGTACAAAGCTGTGTGGAATGACGACCATTACATCAACAACAAGCCTGAAGCGACACCTGCAGGTGAATCAAAGTATTGCACTACTGACAGCCTTTATTAAAACTTTTAAACATTTGAAGACATTTCTTTCCTTATATTGGATAAAATTCCTTCATGGTGTTATCAGTATTTTTCTTTAACCATAATTGGGATTCTCAGTTGAAATGCTGAACAGTGAAATTATAGAAATGTATTATTTTATTACATTTAAATATCTTAGAGTTGCTCATGCTCAGACATTTGCAACATAATAATAATAATAATAATAATCAGATTTTAGTGTCATACATGCACATGCAGCCCTCTGTATAATTTTGTGTGACTTAATAGGACACAACTATCAGGCTTTGTGTGTTTCTGTTGTTGTTTGTGTATTTTGAAAGTTTTTTTTTAGGGTATTTCTTTAGCCATTTAGTCTATTCTTCTCTCATTTTGTGTATTTTTGTTGTCTTTTTGCTCATTTTTCTGTCATTCTGCCTATTTGTGCTGTTCTTTTGTGTGTTGTGTGTCCTTTTTTCCCCCTTTTGCATACAAACACTTCTTAAAATGACTTATATTTTCAAAAAAACATTAGGAAATTATTTACAACATTGACTTTGTTTACAGATTACTTGCAGATATTGTGGAACACATGAATGGAGGCTGTATTTATGTTATGTCAGTGGTTCTCGACCTGTTTTGACCTCATTTTAATAACAAATTTCTGACAAACCCAAAGAATATTTTTTTCTAGTTTTTGATCATGTTTGTTATACTGTGTGTAACAAATACAGAATAGACAAAATGTGCACAAAGTTTATTAAATGAATTTACTAAAACCATAATAAAGCTGCTATTAAGTCAGTGATAAACATGTGGCTCTTTATGTCTTAATTTTAATAATGATTCCCTCAGAAAACTTTTAAAGGAGAAACTTTTTTAACCTCTTTTTACCTTTTTTCTTTAGTCATTATGCAACTTCTTTTGTCCCATTTTGGCCCCTTTTCCCAAAATGTTGACATTCTTTTAGTTTTTTTCAGATTTAACTTTCTTTTGCCATTCTATAACACCTGTTTCCTTTTTTGTAAATTTTTTTGCCACTCTTGACTGTTTTTGGCTCATTTTAAGCCACTTTTCACTCTTTTCTTGCCAAGTTTTGGCCACTTTTGAATCATTCTTTTCCACCTGTTACTCATTTTTAACACATACTTACACTTTACTAGTGACATCATCAAATGACTGGCTGTGATTGGCTTGATCATCATTCAATCAAAACTGGACCAATCTGTTTTCAACAATGAATCCCTCTGTAAAAAGTGAGGGGGATGAACTTTTGTTTTCATAAAAGTGTGGGTGTCAAACCCCCCACATCCCTCACAGGTGAGACGTGCCTGGTGGGTTGTGTTTTAATTTGAAAAAAGAAAAACAATAATTTTAAAATATATTATTGATTTTTCTAATCAACTACTAGACATTTCAGGTGACCCCACATGGGATCACAACCCCAAGGTTGAAAAACACTGTGTTATACTTTTGATTATAATTCAGCTGTTTTCATGATTTTAAAATGCAATTATAAAGCCTTTTATTTTAATCCTAATTTTTATTATTTTAATTTGTGCCATTTTTCCACGTTTTGTGAATAAATGTGCTCCATATTGTTGTCTTGCTTTGTTGGACAAATACAAATAATGACTATTCTGAATAAATACAGTTTTAAACACATTAACAGTATTGATTTTACTGTTAAAATTATTCCTTTAAGCCATATTTGTGAGATATTTTGGACGTGCTGCGTCTGCAACACTGAAGTCAGAGTTTTAAACTGGAAGTGCAGAGTTCCGAGGGTCCTTGAACGCAGCATGAGTGAGTCGATTATCAGCAGCAGCAGCACGTGTTACAGCAGGTGATGCTCATTCCCTTTGATTGGCCACACCCACTGAAGCTGTGGATGCAGTGACTCATTCTTTCTGAGCTGTAACGGCTGCTGTGAGACCTCGGTCTAGTGACCAACAAACGTCCTGGTTTTCAGAGTTACGTCCTGTGTCCTCGTAGATTTCACCCCAACCATTGGTTTTTCAAAAGTTCAGTCCTGTTTGTCCCGTTTATTAATAAATAAACATCTGATGTCGCTGACAAACACCCTTTAATGTCAGTCAAACTAAAATCTAGTCGTCGATCAACTCTGTCATGGATCAACGCTGGACGTCGTTCTCAATTCGTCGCACAGTGAGAATCGTTTTTATTAAACCAAGGGTGTCAAACTAATTTCACGTTAAGGTCAGACATATAAAATAATTATCTGTAAATAAATGGTGTTTTTTAGTGCACATTATTAACAAATTAAGATGTTTAGTGTCATTTAACTCTCCTTTTATAACCTAAAACTAACCTAAAACCTAAATTAATGTTTTCTCATAAGTTTGACACTCTTGGTTTTGTGGTTTTAAGCTCCTCCCTCTGACCTCATTAAATAATCAATAATAATTCATTTTATTTAAAAAGTGCCTTTCAGGCCACTTAAAAACACAACAATAAAAACCAGATAATAAAATAAGTAAATAATATTAGTTTGTAGTGTACACATTAATTTAGTCTCATACTGTTGTTGCTGAGTCATGGTTTTAGTAGCAAATAAAATCCAAACATTGCTGTAGTTAATTATAGATGACATCATTTTTTCAGTCTTAAATTAGTGTTGACGAATTTACACCAAAACTTGACAAATTTTTATTTCGCGCCAACTAAATGGAGTCATGATTTGTTCACTCATAAAAAAACAAACACCTTGAGGTTAAAATTGATTTAGCACTAACTTATAAATCTGAACAACCTATAATTTTTTTAAAAAGTAGCAAGTGCTAAAAAATTAGTTTTGAGAAATTGCGAAATTTACAAATTGCGGAGTTGACGATTTACTAATTTTCTGGAAGAATTGCCCATTTTCAGAAGAATTTAAAGAACCACGTATGAAGACTGAAAATTTGACGGGGAAATCTAAAAAAACAATTGTTGCATCACAGCATCCAGACCAGTGATGGGAGCTCACGCCCACATAGACTGAGAAGGACCAGGACCAGCCTCTCCAAGACCTGAGTCACATGATGTGGATTCATCTATTGTGTTGGTTTTATTATTGTAGTGTAGCTATGTTGTGATGATCTATTGTATCTGTTAAATCTGTTCCAGTTGAATATTTCTGTTGTACAGGAAAATGTTAACTCTGTTCCAGCTAATGTTAAAATATTCTACTGTTTCAGCTAATGTTCAAATATTCTACTGTTCCAACTAATGTTAAAATATTCTACTGTTCCAGCTAATGTTCAAATATTCTACTGTTCCAACTAATGTTAAAACTATCTATTTTGCCAGCAAATGTTGCTTTTTTTGATTTACAAGCAGGTGCTTTTTCTATTGTTGCAATCACAATCTTTTTTGCATTGATCCCATATAACCAGGTAAATTTTACATTGTTCTGCATGGTCACTAACTTTTTACTTTGTTCTGATGTACAAGCAGGTCAATTTTCAATTGTTGGAATCAAACTCGGGTCCTTTTAGCATTGATCCGATCACTAACCCAGGTCTTTGTTGCATTGTTCCGATCACTAATGATAAGGTTCTGATCATAAACCCAGGTCCTTTTTTTTTTTTTGTTACAATCACTAACCCAGTTTCTTTTTGCATTTTTCCAATGTACAATTAGGTAATTTTAACATTATGAACACTAACCTATGTCCTGTTTGTGTTTTAATCACAAACCCATGTTTTTTTTACATTATGGTCACTAACACATCCTTTTTGCATTGATCTGATCACTAACCCAGGATGTTTTTGCATTGGTCCCTTATATAACAGGTCCTTATTGCATTGTTCCAATCTACAACCAGGTCATTTTTGCATTTTATTTTATTTGAATCATTACAGCGTAGCATCAACTCACATACAGAAAAAGCATCTGTGGCCACCATTGATTTTTGTTATTGAGGATTGCAGTAAAAAGTACAATCCATAGAGTCTGGATGAGGTTCAAACCTTCCTCCTGTTGTTGCTGATCATCACATTCAGAGAGAGTTTGATGGCTGTACTCGTAATGAGTGAGTATACAGTAACTCTCTGAGCTAATGCATGATCACAGCTTCCACCAGACCTCTCTACAGTGTCCATGTTGGAAAAACTCAAGAGTGACAACAGCTCATTCAAGACCACAACGACTGGAGTGCAGCGAACTGTAAGAACGTCACAGCTTTGATTTGTTTGTATTTTCATTAATTATTTGGAAATTAACTGTATTTGTGTCTCTTTTAAAAAGTGACATTAAAACCAGTGATGGTGCCACTGAGTCGACCCATCACCACAGTCTGGAGCCCCAACAGCCTGATCACCTGCTTCACCATCACCTTCAGTGTCTGACACACTCAGAGGTAGGTGCAGCCCCTTCTGTTGTAGTCTGTTCTTGGTAATACCACTAGAACCAAATGAATGTTGATTGACAGTAATCCAAGTCCCAAATAAGTGTTTTTTTTTTTTTTTTTTTATTTTGTCTTCCAGTCAAAAAGAGGATGATGTCATGGTGATGCACCAGATGCAAACATCTGATGTGAAGCAGCAGGAGCTGAAACGTGCACAGCAGGTGAGGCTCTAATAGTTTATTTTGTCAATGTTGTTTACATTTCCACTGCTGAATACCACAGCCCAGAGTAACATATGTTTGTATTTTCATAAACACCTGTAAATATATATCAAAGTTTTTATAGGCTAAGAATATATATCTGTTCTTTATACTTTTTGTGTATTTTTATTTAGCTTTTATTATTGTATTTTATCTCCTAAATTGCAATATTTTCTATGTGTTGCCTTTGTTTTATTTTCTTGCACTTTATCTGAGCTGTAATGACAGTAGATTTCCAACGTGATCAATAGTTACTCTGCTCTAAACTGTTTGGCAATTAAATGTATTCATATCTCTTTTCAAAGGTGACTTTCAAACAAGTGAAGATGCTACTGAGTCAACATCACCGCCATCTAATGCCCCAACAGCCTCACTACATGCTTCCCATCACGTTCAGTGTCTGACACACCCAGAGGTAGGTTCTGTCCCTTCTGTTGTTGTCTGTTCTTGGTAATACCACTAGAACCAGAGAAATGTGAATGGAAACTATATCAATGTCCCAAAATAGGTGTTTTGATGAGAACCTTTTCTTTTTTCCAGTCAAGAGAAAAAGATGATATCATGGTGATGCAGGAAGTGTACAACAGTGGATTAATCTCCAAGGGTTTTTACTTATTTTTTTAAATATCTCTAAATAGTTCCATTATTAAAAGTTTTTTTTTTTTTTTTTATTAATTTTTTTGTGCTTGAAATACGTTGGTGTAGTTTTTTCAAAGATTAATCTTCATGCGCAGCACAGCAAGCAGCGCTGCTGTGATTCGTGTGCGTCGTGCGTGTTGCACAATGAGTGAACCTCACGCTCCTGCCCGGTAGCAGAGTTATCAGTGGGTTTAATGAAGGAAATCAAAAAAAAGTGCAGGTATCAGTAATAACGTGGGATGTTTTAAGTTAATTAAATTTTGTTTTGATAATCTGTTTTTGATTTATTCTGAAATTGTGCTTTTGCTTAAATGACTACTGAGGTTTTACTTGTTTCATAGTTTATTTTCAGAATCAGCCGCAAATACTGAACCACAAATCAATGCACACAGATTTGTGTACAGAAGGTCAGACATGAAGTGAGATTTGATCTTAGCGTATGATCATGTCAGAATTGATCAATATCGGAGCTTGTGTGAATGTATGATGGGTTGATAAATGAGAGCTGTGTATTCAGTTGTGCTCGGCTGATCATGACATGATCCTTCTCAAGGAAACATATTAACTCACTAAATGAAAAAAAAAACCCAGAAACTTTTTTACATTGAAGGCATGAACTTTAAAAATCTGTTTGTATTGATGTCAGCAACACTGTTTAAAAAGCACGCAGTGCTGCTTTGTGGCCTGCTCTGTCTCACTTGATAGGAATTCACTTGTAGAAGATGGAGATAAAATAGGATCCTTTGGGTGTTCAACATGAAGATTAACAGAGAAACCTTCAGTGATGACTCCTTTATAAATGTGTGACACAAATATATATGTATATATATATACACACACACACAGGGAGAACACTGGTAACATTTTGTGACATGTTTAAAGAAGCTGTTTACCTCTGTTGTAAAAAGAAATATGGCCATTGAGTCTTTATTCTTATCTGAACATAAAAGAAAAATTATAAATAAAACCCTTTGAAAAGTCCACACCAGTTTTTCAAAAAGTGTAATCTGGATAAAAAATATCTTGATTTTTAAAATCCCTTTTTTCGTATATATCCCAGAATTTCTTTTGCCTGTTTTATTATTGCAATGAAATGAATACATTTATTTTGTTGCATAATCGTGACCATCACCAGCCCTCCCTAAGGAAGGGTAAGAAACACTTCATTAAATGGAGAATATAAAAAGAGAGGCCAGTGTTACATCTTTGTGAGGGGGAAGGGAAGAGGGAAGAGGGAGTTGGGGTAGG
The DNA here is from genome assembly GCF_900634775.1 of Gouania willdenowi. Lineage (NCBI taxonomy): Eukaryota > Metazoa > Chordata > Actinopteri > Blenniiformes > Gobiesocidae > Gouania > Gouania willdenowi. Next base: position 19,437,657 of record NC_041061.1, on the reverse strand, counting down.
GGAATGGAAGGGGTGGGTTAGAGTCAGTTATTTTGTTAAGTGTAATGTGATGCTACAGTTGTGCATATTGTGTTGTTGGGTGCAATCTATTAAGCCATTCTGGCGACAAATGTGGAAAACCTTGAGTGTTGTTGGATCATTGTACATTGTCATGTTCCCCAACACCCCCACGCATATTTTTGCCACATTTTTGGTGCATCACAACATTTTACATAATTTATCGCTAAAATGCCTGCATATTGGACATTGTTGACACAAAGAACACTATACATATTGATATCTGTGTGGTGTTTGTATCATGATACACTGCAAATAGTTGGACACCATCATGATTTTTTACCTCGAGCGGCAAAACTGTGTATGCTGGCCCTGCCCCCATGGAGGATGATGCTGTACGCACAGGGTGTGTACTACCTGTGGGAGTGGTGGCCCTGATAGGTTTTGGTTTTATTTTAGCATTTGTGAATTTAGTTATGTGCTTGGGTCCTCTTCCTCCAAACTCCTTACCACACATCCATGACACAAGGCCTGAGGAAGAATCACCTAATTCCTTTTTATTAATAAAAGATAAAAGGGAGAGAGGAGGGAAAGGTTTTTCAGAGAAAGAAAAACAACTGAATGTAAATTATAATATAATTGTAACTATAAAAAATTTATTATAATTTTTTTTTTTACCATTGTGGTAGTTGTAGACCGTTTTTCTTTTGTTTTATTCAGCATTTCAGACTGCTTCTTTCTGAACATCCTAGACATTACTATGTTGTGTGCCAAGCTTGAAATCCCACTTAGGGGCCACAGAAAAACCGAGGACGTGCTCAATTAAGGTAATTTTTTGGAACCTTTTAATTTTGTCAAAATATCTACAAAAAGTTGAAACCCCACTGAAGGAACTACCACATAATGTCCCATTGATGAGCCACCATGTTCAGGATGAGATGCTTGAGGCTGCAGTATCAGTTCTGCTTTGTAAGATAAAGGCTGAACTGCATGGACAATATTTTGCAATACAGATGAGTACAAAGATCAATTCCCCAATAGAGAGGCACTTCCCTGTCCCCTGTGTGAATGTGTGTTTTTAATGAACTGTAACAGGTACAATTAAAAGAAAGGCGATGGAGGGGAGTGGTGTTCCCCACCCAACCTTTGTGTATATATGTGTATGTGGTGCAATAGCTCCGGAGGGTGGAGGTGGTGGTTGTACCCTCTGGGGTGTAGTATGTTGAGGTGTGATTAAGGGTGTACTCACACTGGTAACCAGGGCCGTTCCTAACCAGCTCTGTGCATGTGTGAAACCATGGGGGGCCATTGTCTGGCCTGCGTAGGTGTGAACTGCACCGCAGGGGTGTTAACAGCCCGATGGTCCTTCTGGAAGAGGTGGTCCGCGCATGCGCACGCACAACTCGACTCGCAAAATGTGATGACGTTGGTACCGCGCAACGCTTTACGGCACATAAACATCCGCATTCCGCAATGATAGCGGTGTCAGAAGTGCTCGTTATCCGATGAAAAGTTCAGAGTTTGCGTTACCTGATATATATGAACAACACCACAGAACTCATGGAGGAAGAGGACAACATGACCGTCAGGACTTCTCTTTGTTCAGCCGACAGCGGGACAGTAACGGAGTGTAGCAGCTCATCATCAGGTCCGGGTATTTCCGGGAGTTTAAATATACATATAAACACATATTACTGGTATATTAACCCATATAAACCAGAAAATATGGAAATGGGACGTTTTACTGCTTCAAATGTGTAACATATTACTGGTATTTTGTGGACAGGACACATGTGGTTGGCTTTTATATAACTTAGAAAAAAATGGAAATTGGACATTGTATAAATAATATAAATATATATATTTATGGTGTTTCAGTGTTCTGGGACACATACTCACAAACTCAGTAAAATGAAAACAAAGTGTCTTGGGGAGCAAAGTGTAGTGTATTAATTTATTCATCTAAATGTAACCAAAAACAGAACATCACAAATACAATCCCCAAATAAATGAAATGTCTGAAAGAAAGGGTAATAATTTTCCAAACAAGAATCAATAAGCCAGAAATAAAGTGCAACCTTTTGCAAAATGTAACATGAACCTTAAAAACAAAACATTTAAACATTGGAAGTACAAGGATGGGAATATTATGACAGCAGAACCTGGAACAAGACTGCAAATTGTTGCAACTATTTATTTATTTTTAATCTTATTTTAGTTCTCTTCTTAGGTCGTGTCGTGTTAGTGCACATGTGGCAATACCAGTTTTCAGTATGTGGAGTTCCTGTTAGTCCTGCACAACTATAATGAATTGCTCAGAAATCTACATGTGTCCTGTTCTCAAAATACCAGTAATACGTTGCACATTACACAACCGTAAAATGTCCCATTTCTATATTTTTTGGTTTATATGGGTTAATATACCAGTAATGTGTTTATATGCATGTTTATACCCTCAAAATTACCATGGAATTTTGGGTTTTACTCGGACCCCTCATCATCACGTCTCTGCAGAAGAAGACCCTCCGCTGCACCTCAGCACTTTAACAACTCACTAATTTCATAATTTAAAACCACTATTTCTACCTTTGTTTTTCTGTTTGCATGTCTTTTGCTTTGTATTTAATAAAATGGTTTCTCCAACAGTTGGTTAAATCTACACATTTATACTGTATATAATGCACATGCAGGATTATGTGTAACAATAATCAGTAAAATTAGCTGTAAACACATTTTGTAGAACTAAATATAAAGTTGTGATGTGAACAGAAAGAAAGGAAGACGATCCAGATAATTCTAAACTTTAGAATATAATACAATCATAACTTTTAATCATAAATATGACTCCTCAAAACAACAAACTTTGATATCTTTGTCACACAATATCTAAGCTTCCAGTGAATAATTTACAAAAAAAAAAAAAAACTTTTTTTTATTTGTAAATTATTCACTGGAAGCTTCTCTGGTGGTGTGTGCAGTGGTTGTTATTATTATTGTATGAAGACAACATTACTGCAGCTCTGCACATCATTGTTGTCCTGTTAAAGTATTTTTATACAAAGACTTTAAAACAATCTGAAATTAGTGATGACTCAAGTAAATCACCTTTATTATGCATTATAACAATCTGTTCCTTAAGTCTCTAAATTATTGAAACAATTAAAAACATCTAAAAAATAAAATTACAGAAAATTAAATTATCCATTTAATATAAATTTCAATAAATAAGTGCATCCCATGTTGACTCTGAGCTTTATTCTGTCTGTTGTCTGGAGAAGTGATGGGTCTAGACCAGATGATGGAAACTAGGATCAGCTCATGGTTTTAATGTCCAGGGAGGGGCGTGGCCACTCTGCTTGGACTTAAAGAAGAAGAAATAAAAGAAGAGTTAGATAATGTCATGTTCATCAAAAGGAAAACTGAAAGTGATGGAGATAAATATGATCAGATGGACACACACATACACAAAGTTTAAACAAACACACAAATAATCTGTTCTAAATTGTCCGCAAAGACTAGCTCCACAAAATCAGAACGACATTTATTGATCCAGAAATTAAACTGATCTTACCTTTATAGGCTCAGTTTCCTCCTTTGTTTTCAAATCCATTTGAACCTCCATTCATGGTGGTTTTTATTGTCAGAGAGAGTCTTTCATTTTTAATAAATCCACCGTTATTTGGTCTGTTTTAATCTTTCTCCCTCACTTGGTTCTCTCTGTTCCTTGTGTCGATTTCGTCAAAACAAAGCAGCATCTTTAATGTTTCCGTTACGTGTGAGTAAAATTACCGCAATGTACCGACACTGGCTGTAAAGAGCAACTTATTATCTTTCATAAACTGGTGGAATTTTTCCGATAGAACAAATATGAGCAGAGTTACGGTCATTTAAATTAACGTGATCTGTTCAGGGGCCCTGGGAAACCCAGTCCGTGAAAAGAGCACTTCTGGGTAAATCTTGGTTTATAGTTACATTACGCAACAGAAAATATGAAATTAACAGAATGTACTGTCAACAACAAACCCAGAGTCGCTTAATGGTGACGTAACGCCATATGTGTGTCATAAATTAACGTGATGATGTGTTTCTCTGTGGGAACCGAGTTGAGCTGGTGATCACGTCCGTTCTACCGTGCCAGAAAAGGGACAGGGAGGGGGGGATTCCTGCTGTGAGCTTGGAACGGCCCCAGTTGCCAGTGTGAGTACACCCTAAAATTGGAGGAATTGGTTGACGGCCGGATTCCTGAGACTTGCTCCAACACACCTGAATCAAATGCACCATATTCATGTTATAGCCTTTTCATTATGAGCCTTAATAGCACTTAAAGTCTCTGTGTTCTGCCATATTGAATTCCGCGAAGGATTGTGTGTTTGATGACATTATAGTTGTCTTTGACAGTTGTTTGTTTTAGCTCTATAAAAACTCAGTGAGGGAGTGACTGCTGACAGCATAATGATGATCAAGGTGAGGTCTTTGTTTTGTTGTGCATTCCTTTCCTTATTGAAGCATCATAATGAAACTGAAAGAACTCAGTTTATCTACTTTCTGTATTTTCTTTATACTGATGATTTTAATAAAATCGGAGTGCCTCAACCTAAAATATTTACCCAATGAGTGAGTGAGTTAAATCTTGAGTGTCATTGTCATTTAGTTTAGGGGTTACAGACACCCCAATGTGAGAGTGAGCCAAATAGTTTTCTTTAGAATGTATTACAAAAAAAAGTTTATATTGAAAACCTGCTTGTCACGAGAAGCAATTAACACCACGCGACCAGCTCCCAATCAGCAATTGAATGGTCGCAAGAAAATCCAACATGTTTGAAATCCTGGTTGCCCCTCGTGAGGGTATCGCACTGTTGATGCAGTACCAGGAACTGGCTGGTTTCAAGCTCCCACTGTGCATGCACGAACATAGTGTAAAATTGACGTGCCGTACTGCCAACGTCTGCACAGCCAGTTCCTGGTCCATCACATCGCCACTTTTTTTTTTTTTTTTTTTAAGCTCTTTTTGCTGAGATTACCCGCTTGTCTATCCACATCTGGGTTCTTCTGTTTTAATGGCAATGCTTCAGAGTTTTTCTTATAATTTTTACATTGCTTTTCCCAACGTGTCATGTATGGACGTGCAGTGTGAGCAGTCAGGCCATGCCATAGTGTCCATATAGTGTGAGAATAGGAATTGTGAGCCGTGAACATTCTGACTCAATTGCAATTGAGTCGCACAGTTTGAGCTAGAGCTGACTACAACGATTGAAAAAATCAGTGTATGCCTGCCTTTAAGGATGGTGCACATCTCGTGCAAAATGCTCCTTTTATTTACAAGATGGAGGTCTGACCTCTGCATTTGTGATGGCATGGGTGAAGATGATGATTTTATTCATCAGGAATCTTTACCACTTTTAATATGTGGAATTCAAACTGGAGACACTTTCCTGTTTGGGCCATAGTTCTTCCATTCTCATTTGGAGCTCTGTTTCCTTCTCAATGCCCCACTCTGCTGAAAATACCCTGTTGATTCCTTGACAGGTTGTATGTTGTGTTCCGCTTGGAAAATTCAAACTAGTCAAGTAAACAGGAGTAAATGTGAAAATGTTCAAGGAAGTCGACTTAACGTAATGGTTTTTTTTTAATGATACTGTTTTACTATCATATATACAGTATAAGATATTTTCTTCCTACTATAAAAAATGTATAGAAGAGGATCTCTCACAATTGTCAATGGCTGAAAATCAGTGGCAATTGTTTCAGTGAGATCATCAATTTTTGATTTCCTCAAAGGGGCCCAGGCAAGTGTGGCAGGATTGTTTTTTCTGGTGAAAGATTCTTGATTTTATCATGTAATGCAGGTGCAAAAGAGCAAATAGTGGCCTCGTGTTTTGTAAACTGTTAGGGTCCAAGCAGTGAGGCAAGGAGACAACAGCGTTACATTTCCAAAAAAGGTGCTTTATTGGCCACAGACTAACACAGGCCAAGAACAGAGGTAGCATGTGCAACCAGAACTAACACAAAACCAACTGCCTCAAATGAGACAGGAGTCAACTTAAATAGTTTGGACCATACCAAATATAAATAAGGAGAAACACAGGGGATAAACACCCAAAACTAAGGGACAAACACAGCCCCCTTAACCTCAGTCCCCCTCTGCAATGGTCTGGTCCACTTAAGGCCGCCTCCAGCTCTCTCCAGGCCAGCCCCTCACCACCTCTGTTCTTAAAGGGACAGAGAATAATGTCAGTGTCAATCAAATGATTTAGGGGCTGTTACCTCTGTGTGGCCCGGCCATCACACACCCCCCCTCTTCAGAACTCTCGCTACCCCAGCGAGAGAGATAATCTGCTGTTGCATTATCCTTTCCTGGGATGTGTTGAATGGAGAAACAAAAAGGCTGTAGGGCAAGATACCACCGTGTTATTCTCCCATTAGTATCTTTCATCCTTTTGAGCCATTGTAAGGCTTTGTGGTCCGTCTCCAGGGTAAACTCACGGCCGAGAAGGTAATATCGGAAAGAATCCAGGGCTCACTTGATGGCGAGAGCTTCTTTTTCCACTGTTGAATATCGAACCTCACGGGGGAACAACTTCCTGCTAATGTAGGCCAGTGGGTGGCGATCATGCTGGGGTCCCTGCAAGAGGACAGCTCCGAGTCCTCTTTCCGAAGCATCAGTTTGCACAATAAAGAGATCATCAAAATTTGGAGAATATAAAACTGGATTCTTACTCAGTGACTGACGTATGTCCTGAAAGGCTGCCACTGCTTCCTTTGTCCACTGTATGTGGTTCGGATTCCGAGATCCTGTCAGGTCAGTCAGAGTTGCCGCCCGGGCAGAAAACTGGGGAATGAAGCGATGGTAGAAGCCAGCCATCCCCAGAAAGGAGCGTAGCTGCTTCTTTGACTGGGGCAGGGAACAAGATTCCAAAGCCTTTATTTTGTTTACCTGAGGCCGCAGCACTCCACCCCCAATGACATGTCCGAGGTACTCAGTTTGGGAAGCTGCAAAGACACACTTAGCTGGATTTACAGTAAGGCCAGATGCTTGCAAACACTGCAGAACAGCTTGCAAGTGGTCCATATGCTCCTCCCAATTTGAACTGTAAATGACAAGGTCATCCAAATATGCTGCTGCAAAACTTGAAAATTCCCTGAGTACCTGATCCATAAGTCTCTGAAAGGTTGCTGGTGCACCATGTAATCCAAAGGGCATCACCGTGAACTGGAAGAGTCCCCATGGCGTTCGGAAGGCGGTCAATTTCCTGGACCGCTCAGTGAGGGGAACCTGCCAATATCCTTTAGAGAGATCTAGAGTTGTCAGATATTTGGCCTTCCCAAGCCGTTCAAGCAGGTCATCAATTCTCGGTGTAGGATAGGAATCAAAGAGTGATATAGAATTAAGGTACCTAAAGTCTATGCAAAACCTTATGGTTCCGTCCTTCTTTGGAACCAGGACCACAGGGTTACACCACTCGCTTTTCGAAACTTCAATGATCCCCAGGGACAGCATTAGGTCAACCTCCTTCTTTAACGAGATCCGCAGGGGCTCAGGAATCCTGTAACTGAGTCTTTTAATAGTAGCACAATCTTGGAGTACAATATCATGCTCAACAATATCAGTTCTTCCTGGGTTTTGCTGAAAAACATCCATTTTACAAAGTGTGCTCACCTGGCCTCTTTGTTCTTGTGGGAGGTATGTTAAATCAAAGTCCTGACCAGAAGCTGCAGATGGAAGGTATTGCTCTTCAACCTCCTCCTCTTCTTCCACTCCTCTAATTAGCATCACACTCCTTCCAGGCCTCTCCACCCACTCTTTCAGTAAATTTATATGCAGATTTTACTTGTACATAGTCAAGTGAATTTTCAAAGTCCATGTGCACATATGCCCCTCTTGCTTTCCCTGTTAATAATGGAATTAGATGGAATACCCAATCAGATTTAGGCCATCGGCATGCAAGGGCGATACGTTCAAATGTGATCAAAAAATGTTCCATATCATCATTATCTGTTAGTTTTTCCATTCTAGGTTCATGACAAGTGTGGGACTGACCAGTCAGAGTTTGTGAGGAAGCCATGTGCTCTGCTTTAGCCTGTGCATCAGAAAAGTCAGCTTGACAAGATTCAGATCCTGGCTCTCTACTTGATAGTGGATCGGTGTTTTTACTACTCACTTCTAACTGCAAGAGTTGAAACTTGTGTTCCAGAGCTGCAAATTGTTGCTGTTGTTTGACCTCTCAAACATTCTGCTGCCCCATGTGTGTCTGAAGAATGGCCATTAGGTCTGAGAGTGTTGGCTCCTCCCCTTCTTCCTCAGTGCCCTTTACCTCTCCAGAATCTCTATTTTCCTCCATTTCTCCTTCAGAGTCTTTACTTTCTACTACTCCATGTGGTTCTTTCCGGGGTCGTCCTCTTCCTCTCACAGGCATTCCCAAAAAAAAAAAATTGAAGGTATGATCCAAAAAATGATCAATGAAGAGAGAAAAAAAACCTTGTCCTCACTGGCTGATTCCACCACTGCCACCAATTGTTAGGGTCCAAGCAGTGAGGCAAGGAGACAACAGCGTTACATTTCCAAAAAAGGTGCTTTATTGGCCACAGACTAACACAGGCCAAGAACAGAGGTATCATGTGCAACCAGAACTAACACAAAACCAACTGCCTCAAATGAGACAGGAGTCAACTTAAATAGTTTGGACCATACCAAATATAAATAAGGAGAAACACAGGGGATAAACACCCAAAACTAAGGGACAAACACAGCCCCCTTAACCTCAGTCCCCCTCTGCAATGGTCTGGTCCACTTAAGGCCGCCTCCAGCTCTCTCCAGGCCAGCCCCTCACCACCTCTGTTCTTAAAGGGACAGAGAATAATGTCAGTGTCAATCAAATGATTTAGGGGCTGTTACCTCTGTGTGGCCCGGCCATCACCTGATATGCAGGTGGAACGAGCAGAATGAGACTGACAGATGCCACTCTATTTTGTGCCAGAGACGGTCTGTTCTTTTATGATATCAGACACAATAACAGTCGAGCAATGAGCTTTTATGTGATGGTTTGTCAAAGTTATTAGCATTGTTGCCACAGCTACCATGACAAAGTATTTATTACTCCTTTAAAAGGTAACTTAGTTACTTGACTGATTAGTTGATGATAAAAGCATGGACCAGTTTCTCCTGATCTTTCTGAGTCGTTAAACCTTTCACTCTGGAGATGTTCTTTAGGTGGTAGAAGAATGATTTTGTCATAGATTTGATCTGACTGAATGTCAGATCGGAGTCCATTGAAACACCAAGGTTTAAGACTAGGTTTTAGTTTTTAAAGATCGAGACTCAAGATACTCGCTGACAGCAGTCTTTTTTTCCTTGTTACCAAAGACAATCACCTCCATCTTGTCATGATTTAATTGAAGGAAGTTTTCACTCATTTATCTTTTCTAAGCAGTCAAACAACACCTCTATGGGACCATAATCTTCTGGGTTCAGTGATAGATATATAGTTGTGTCATCTGTGTAGCTCTGATAACCAACCTTACAGTCATGTAGAGTTTGTCTTAAAGGAAGCATAAAAATAATAAACAGAAGCAGTCCATGAACAGAGCCCTGAGGAGCCCCACAGGCAGTGTTGTGCTAGTTACTGAAAAAAGTAACTAGTTATTGTTACTAGTTACTTCATTCACAAAGTAACTCAGTTACTATTTTGATTACTTACACCAAAAAGTAATGCGTTACTGGAAAATGTAACTTTTGAGTTACTTAGAATTAAAGAATGTATTATTTATTTTGGGTCATTTGTATCCATACAGCTTCATATCAGTGCTGTAATAATATAATAATCCACTGCTGATCAACTGCTATAAAACAACCATAAATGATGTGCATATAAAGCACAAAACAGCTGCTCCAAAATTAAAACAGTAAATTTTCAGCCTTAGCACAGTAATGTAAAGTATGCTGTGCATATTCCAGGTGCACATTCTGCTGTTGAAAATGCTTACAAAAATAAATGTGGAAACTAAATCACAGCATTTTTCTCAGCTACACAATGCTAAACATATCAGTCTAACGAGCTGCTGTTAGCAGTGACTTAGCAGCAGCGACAGGCTTTTTATTTACAACAACATACCGTGCAATAGTTTGGCTGACCTGTCCCTGGATAACAGTCACAGTCCATTAAAATCTAGCCGCAGCATTAGCTTAGCTTCACGGATGCATCTTTTGGAGACAAAAATAATGCGCGTATTTCCACTCTGAGAAGCAGGTCCTTGACTCGCCATGATGGGCGCACGTGATGTAAATAGAAACACGCTGACAATGCTGCTTCTTCTACTGGTTAACCGTGTTTGGCGTCCCGCAAAAATATGTAGCGCCACTGTAAACAGGAAGTACACTGCAGCTAGCAAAGTAACAGACAAACACACATATAGTAATGGTAATGGCGTTATTTCTTCAGAAAAATATTACGTTACAGTACTCGTTACTGTCAAAAGTGCCAACACTGCCCACAGGACATTGTTAATTCGTCAGATTCAAAGTTTTCAATGCAAACAAAATAACTGACACCCCAACTTAAACCATTGCAATACTTTTCCATTTAGTCCAACCCACATTTGCAATCTCTGCAAAAAAATGTTATGATTCTTGGGGGTGGATTTACAAAAGGTTTAGTGATATTAAAATGTGTGCAAACATCACTACACACGCTAATAAGGAGGACAAAGCCAGACTGCGCCCTCATTCCATTTAGCGCGTTTCCCTTTAATGATAATGCATAGTAGGCAGATCTCCCAGGGGGAGCAAAAATATGAGAGGAGTAAATGCAAATAAATTAATGCAGGGGACGCAATACAATTTATGAAATCTGGAACTGTTTGAGGGGATTGTTTTTGTATGGAAAAATAGTACAACTGAGAAGCAGATGCAGACACACATTTGACAGAAAACACAGCGGAGATGGAAAAAAGGTGTGTTATAATAATGGTATTGTGCTGTTTGAGGGTGAGGGTAGGAGACAATAACAAGTTAATAATTGTCAAATATGTGGAGTAAAGGAACAATATTTAGATATATACATATATACATAACATACATACAGTACATATACAAAATAAAATTGAGAGAAAAGAGGGGAAAAAAGAACAAAGAGAAATAAATGAAGAAATAGAATAAACAATAATCAGTAAAAAGATGTAGCTAATTAAATTATTTTGCACAATTTATAAATTCCTTATGAATATAATCCTTTTTGATTTCTGATTATTTTTAGGCCTAAACAACACAGATTTCTTGTTTGTCAGGCAGGTTAGTGGTTGTGGAGTAAAGAGGTTTCCCGCTCGCTCCATGCAACAACATACAGCCATTGCAGCAGCAGACGAGTACATTTACAGTCTGACAGAAACAAGGAGGAAATATGGTATTGAAATGTCTTTAATCCAAGACGAGGGAGCTGACTTGTATGGATCTGCGTAACTTTTCCAAATATCGTGCTCTTTCCTGTCGACCAAATCCTTCCCGTATGCCTTTGTATCTATAATGCAATTTGAGGAACTTTTCCGTGGGTTATCCATGGCAGTGCTTACCTCCGAGTGCCTCCAACATGTAGTGTTTACCTCCAATTGGCGCCAACATGGCCGCGCAACCGGGTTACTGCCCAGAATGTGACGTCGGTGAAAACCCTCTGTAGAGTCGCGTATCGTAGATGGTGCAGTGACTCAGGTTTGTCAGCTGACCAATTCATTGTAATTTATTTATTTTATTTATTAGTTTATTTGACAGGGACAGTACACAATAACTCATTCAGTGCCGGTCATTTTCAGATTCTCTACCCCCCTCAGTGCCAGCCGTTTTTGAGCATTTTGACTGATTTTAAAGACCCACAGAAACTATGACTATCTGAAATCTGACACAAGATTCTGAAAGATTGATGCCTCTACTTTCATAAAAAAAAACACATTTGTTTTGGTTTTGTTCTTTTGTAATCAACCATTGAATAGAGAATCTTAAGTTTCAGAGCAAAAAGCTGAGAAAACAGCCTTGTCAGTGACTTTAAACCTATTATTTTTTTGCTTTAGTGACAATTCTAACATCTGAACATTGTTTCCTTATATAAAACAAAAAAAACACCGAGACAGGGCTTTTGATGGCAAAATTATTATTATTTTGCTATCTGGGTCAGAGTTGAATGGATTTCTTACTGTATTTTGGTGTTCCTCCAAGTTTCTCTCCCGTGAGTCTGTACACACGTAACTTCCTCTTCCTCCCCGACACACAAAGATGACCCGTTTGGCCCGGTTAGTTGATGGTTTTATCTCACGATCACAACATTATCAATAATCCACTCAGGTCCACACATGCTCTGTGTTAGTATGTGGAGTGTGAGCTGCTGGATACGTCACAATATCACTCGATCCTGCTTCTTTCCTGCTTAGCTTGTTACACCCCGAAAAGGGAATAAACATATTAGGAAGGACACGGGAAAACAATTAGGATTTTATAACTTTTATTCATAACTGTTAACTATTATTTTACTTCTCCAAAAAAAAAAAGAAAGTTCAGGAACCTGAAGAACAGAATAATGTTAAACACAAATAAAGGAAACAAAAAACCCCAAACCATCCCATATCCTTTAACTAATTAACTTTAAACCAAGTTTACCTGGTGGGCCGGCCAAAAAGAAGAAAAAGATGCGGTACTGGGCCAACCCTATACAGGGCCGTAGAAGCCAGTACCACATCCAAACTAAGAAAGAAAACCCAATCTACTCCTGAAAACCAACTGAAAACGAAAACAGGACAGCCGGTCCCATCAGAAACAAACTAAACATACCTAAACCCCAAAAAGAGAAGCGCAGGTGGAGGAGCAGGAACAGACCTCCGCCCAGCTCCGCGTCTGCAAGTGAATGAGCGAGAGAGAGAGAGCGCGCACTCCAGGCCCAGCCTATTTATAGGCGGAGCCGTAGGCTTTTCAAGCGCCTGAAACAAAAAATCCCCAAATTGGAAAACAGTATAAAAATAAAGAAAAGGTAATTTAATCACAACCAAAAACTACCTTATAACCAAGAAATAAAAAGAACAATGTCTTAAAGTCTTATAAATGTATAATATAATAAACACAAAGAAACTTGCAAATACCTAACAGCTGGGTAGCATCAGTGGCTAATCTATCATCTATAGGTGCACTCCTGCCATCTTCAGGGAACAGTTGGTCACTACAACACCCCACGGCTTAGATATTGATGAGGGACCTCCGCCAGGGTGTTTTCTTGAAATCTTCGTGAAAAAACGAAAATTACGAGTTACTCGTCAATGGTGCTGAGCGTTTGGATTTGAAATGACGAGATCTCGTCGGGGGCACTGAGTGAGTTAATGAATATTTCTGTAAATGTGTCAGTATTATCTGCAAAGCTAGTTTTCAACTGTTGTCCCTGGGGAAGGTGTATAATGCCAACAAAAATTATAAAACACTTACATTTAAAAAAGTTGAGGCTATTTACATAACATAACATTGTTTCATACAATTCAGTAATTCATACATTGATAACATCTGAATATTTGTTCTGTGACTTGCACAATAAAATAGAGATTTTATTTTAAGGGCAGGTCATACAGTTCAAACAGAGGACATTATGAGGAAAAACATGGACAGTTATTATTTCCAAAGCAACACCTGTTTATAGGATCCTGATACTTGGCTCAGTCATGCACCAGGAGTTCTGTAGGGTCTAATGAGCACATTGTTGATCTGATTTTAACCAGTTTTTTAATTGAGTCCTGAATGTGTTAAACATGGGGCATTTTCTTACAGTGAGAGGGATGCTGTTCCAGATGTTACAGTCCCTGACTGAAAGAACAGTCTGGCCAAAGGTGGTTTGTCTGTAAGGCACTTATGGTGAAGTTTAACTAACATATTTTTTGGACTATAAGGCGCACAGGATTATAAGGCGAACTATCAATGAATGGGTCTGTCTGGGTCTGTTCATTCATAAGGTGCACCAGACTATAAGGCACACCGGTTTGTTATTATCATTATTATTATTAAGACGCATTAAGCGAAACAAAATAGTCAGATAAGTCAAACTTTATTCAACTCATTAACAATAACTCTCAACATTGTTCAGGTTTAACACATAAAATATAGAACAATACACTCACTTTTTCAGTTCAGTATGTTGAAGCACAGTACAGGTACATATCACTCCATGAGGCTCCTGACTACGGTAGCCCTAAAGTGCCAAAAATCCATCAAGCAGTGCAGCTTCATAGTTTACCAAAGTTGTACTAAAATATTTTGACATATTAACTTCATATGTAAGGCGCACCTGATTATAAGCGCACTGTCAATTTTTGAGAAAATTAAAGGATTTTAAGTGTGCCTTATAGTCTGAAAAATACGGTAATAGAACATACTGTATATTCATCTGAGAACTGATGATGTCTGTGCGTCATGACCCTGGCTGTGTGCACTGAAGTGTATATGACAATGAAGTAGTGAATCTCAATCCATTTATTTAATTTTAAATGTATTTTAAAAAGGCCTATATTTTGTCCAAAAAAAAAAACTATTTTTTCACAGGACCCCCTGTTCAAAATTACTTCCAGCAGCCCTGTATGGAAGCCTTTTTTCGCCACTGAAAAAAAAAAAAAAATATGGCAAGTTATAATTATGAGTTAGTAAGTCATATTTATGAGAAAATTATTTTGAATGCAAATTTGCAGAAACGTACAAAAATGTGACGGAAACATATGTACCATGTGTTAAATTCTAAGAACTGAATAAACAGCCTAAATATGTGTTTTGAATGAATTATTATTCAAAGTGTAGTGTTGACTAGTGTTGTGGTAGTCGAGACCGGTCTTAACGGTCTCGGTCTCGTCTCGGACTCTGAAGCATTTTGACTCGGTCTTGTCTCGGACTCGGGATTTTACGTCAAGACCGTTCGAGTCTCGGCTTGTCTTGGTCTTAACTCGGTCTCGGCTCCCGAAAGTCTTGATCTTGTCTTAGTCTCTGTGCATTCTGGTCTCAGGCAAGTCTTGGTCTCGGATAGTGTGGTCATTAACACAACACTCGTGTTGACAGACTGCTGCAAATGCTCAGTTTGTCTCATAAGTATGATCTTCTTTCTCATAATTATGACTTTCTGTCTCATAATTATGACTTTACTAACGCATAATTATGACTATCTGTGTTTGTTTGTTTTTTTGTTTTTTTTTAGTGGAGAAAATGGGCTTCTATACTTTTCTCCCCATAGTAGCTCACATTACTGAAGAAAACTCTGGATTTTACACTGTTGGTTTAGTGTAGTGGTTCTCCAACTTTTTTTTGGCTCAAGTACCCCCTTTGTGTTATTTCTGAATCCATGTACCCCCCCTTTGTCTGACAACAGCATTTTGCTTAGAAAACTATTTAAAAACAACTATAGAGCATAATGATGAATGAATGAGTGATAACACACATTTTAAATAACCTCAGTTTATAATAAGTGGAAAAACACTATTTAGTGCACTGGTTCCAAGCTTTTTTGGCTCGTGACCTCATTTTGATATCAAGAAATTCTGGCGACCCCAAAGTAGTTTTTGGTAATTTGAGTGCAGATTTTTTATTTTTTCAATTATAATAATAATAATAATAATAATAATAATAATAATAAGATAATCTTTTATTCATTTTGCAATAGATGAATTGACAGTGTTAGAGCAGCAAAGAAGGACAGCAAAAGAAAATCACTGTGCAAAAATTAAACAGAGCCAGTAAGATGTAAGTCTGTATACACTGTATGAACATTATCATGCACACAGTGCATATAAGGAAGGACATGTTATTGCACAAGTGTTCCCATAAATTTTTACTGTAATGCAAATCAAGTTTCCACAGGGTCTGCCTTCCTGATGGAAAATAAATGGTGCTTGTTGTTTCATTTAAGTACAAAAGAGCAAGAAAGCTACTTTCAGCTGCTATCAGTAATAGTCTGACAGTTAGTTTGAACTACGTGACCAGTTAATAGAAAATTACATACATTTGTAAAAACAGAACCACAGAAAACTGAAGGCAAACTATTTCCATAATATGTATAACAGAAAGCCAGTTTCATCAAGCTTTTGAGTCCAGCTCAGCCACATCAGCTCTAAAAGGCATTAAACATTTTAAATATAAAACAACTCATTATTATATAGGAACAAGCAAAATGTTGTTTACACTTTCTGTGTTGTATTTCATAATAACAACTCTTTAGCAAATTAAAATAATAATTTGTAACATAAAACATGTTAATGATCATCATGTTGCACTGGTCCCGTTTGTGGAAAACTATTTTTTTTTTTATCAAATACCTCAAAGTAAAACTCAGATGCAGTTTATGAAAGTTTGTGGCTGAAAGTCAACAGATGTGCTGTTTCAGATAAAATATCTTAACATCTTTGTCATGTTGTAGGCGTTCATCAATGATTAATATCTCCTGAATAAATATTATGGTAATCACTTCTTTTGGCCATTTTGTCACTTTAATTTCCACATTTATTATTTAAACTGTGGTCATTATTTAGTTTCATAAAGGAATGTTGAATGTTTTTTCTACCAATGAAGCCCTTTGAACAGTAACAAAAGTATATTTTGGGTGTGAGTCCTTCTATCTTCAGGGTTTGCTCGTCTTGCACAGTCTGTGACTTCAGCCACTAGAGCAGAGGTGACAAACTCATTTTCACCCAGGGGCCAAATAAAGAGCTGTTTCATCACAAGTGGGTTTCTTGGTTTAGGCAGGAAAATTACCAATTTCAACATTAATGCGACCATATTTTCAAAGCAATAAGAGACACATCAGTCCCTGCAGGATGTTCTCTTTTAAATTGCATATATTTTGGGAAAATTATGTTTCAAAAATGTAAGAAAATTTGCAGAATTTTTGAACAAATTTAGATATAAAATCGAGGCAATGAACTGTGTGCAACTGAATTAGTTGTTCATTTACACAAACACTACCATTTTAATTTCTGTTTAGGGCCGAACTGGATTCTCTAAAGAGTCGGATTTGGCCCCCGGACTTTGAGTTTGACACGCGCACTAGGGTGTCAGTTGTGCACTGTTTAAAGGCAGGCTTATTTTGAGCCAATTTTCGACTTGTGCATCTTTTTTGTGGGATCGTGCGAGTCTCGGCTAAATTGTGTGTCATGCATTGTGTAGTATAGATGGGGTCACGAGAAGCAACCAGCTCCCGATCAACAATCGTAGGTCGTAAGGAAATCAAACATGTTTGAAATCCAGTCGATACTCGTGAGGGTATCTCACAGTTGAAGCAGTGCCATGGACCAACTTACCATAAACGCTCACACTGCGTATGCGTGAACACCGTAGGACCACTGTAAAATTGACGGACTGTACTGCCTATGTCTGTCCATCCAGTTCCTGGTCCATCACATCGTTATCTTTTCTTTTTTAAAGCTCTTTTTGCTGAGATTTGCGAATGTCTCTCCACTTCCGGGTTTTTCTTCATCTGTTTTATTGGTGAAGCTTCAGAGTTCTTCTTCTTCTTCTAATTTGTATGTTGCATTTGCGGAAACAAAACCCCAACGTGTCGTGTATGAACGTACAGTGTGAGCAGTCAGATTGTGTCAGAGTGTTGGTCCGTACAGTGTGAGAATATGCATCGTGAGCTGCGCACATTCGGGCTCTGCACATGAGTCGCACAGTTTAAGCTGGAGCTGAGTACAACGATTGAAAAAATTGCACAGTGAATCCCCCTTAAGGGGCTGTGACGGCCACTGAGGAGAGCTCTTCTTCTCTGCTTCATGTCTACTATGAAAACGTAGAGTTGGAGCGGTTTTTTTTTGGTTACAGATTTTATCATCTTTTGGTAAACAAATAATGGTTACATTGGCGTCTTTAACTTTTCCTGATTTTTTTTTTAGAACAATCAAAAACAGCACAAATTGGCATTTTGACCAAAAAACCTGACTAAACTATCTGAAAAGCAGGCTGAATGCCTCACTCTAAAAGCAAACAATGGAATGTTTACAGTTTGTAGGGCAGTGTGACGTAATCAGTCACGTGATTTCAAGATGGTGGAACACAGTCTCTAAAATGTGTAGTAGTCTTCTTTTTTAAAAGTACAAAAATAATGTGTTTTGTTAGGCATATATCTTCTTAATGTAATCAATTAGAAGTCACCTGCTTGACAAAAGTTTTAGGACCTATATACACACTCCCTTGTAAGATGAATATATTGGCACAGAAAATATTGAATAATGGCAGACTATCAGCCACTATGGACTCACACTGTATGAGTCAACAATTTTTATTCTGCATTATATTGTTAATGTATGTTGAATATTTAACATTTTTAATTTACATTTTTTCCTGAAGTTTTTTGATTGGGGCGGTGCCCTAGCGCCCCTATTAACAAGCTGCTGTTGCTCATTACCCTGCATAGAATTAGGCAGGTTATGGAGATTAAGGAAGATATTTGGAACCACAAATATACCACAGACAGACTTTATTGATCAAAAAACAACAAACTGCTTATAATGAAGTTACATTGAATGATGCAAACATTAAACCCAATTAAACAACAGTTAGTTCCGACCAAGTAACAGTGCTGATATAGTGTTGCAACCGCACTAGGACTTCTTATGGATCATATCACTTTGCTGTACAGGTGATCTAAATACCATTAATTACCATTACATTGTGGGGTAACAACACCCCAGTACACTGTGTGCTCTCAACTTGTGGAACTATTTTTGTTGGTGGAGACAAATGATTAAAAAAACAAATCATATTATCTTGTCACTTATTACTGTTAAACAATAAAATGCATTTGTAGAACTGTAGAACTATGAAAGCAATATCACACTCGAGGTTATGCTGAAATATCAGTATTGGTGTGATTATCTACGGCACGAGACTGCTACGAATAAATCAAACCAGTGCTGATATTTCAGCACAACAGCACTTCCTCTCGTATGATATTGCTTAAACAAGAGAAAAAATTTACTCACACCACCTTAAATTCAACAATCAATTCAAACCCTCTTCAAATAAAGATTTATGAATAATGTAATTATTGGTTCAACTGATTATTTGCATAAAAAAAGATACAAAACAAAACATGGGAACAAAGAGTGATGATTGTACAATTACTTTGTAAATACTATGTGGTGCCAGTAATATAGAGTGTAATCCCAGAGTAGAATAACATATTTCAAATCAGATCAGATCTCATGAGGAATCGTGAAACTGTCACGTTTCTATAATCAGTCGTGCCAATACGATTTCCTTCTTTTTTCCATTTCTTGTGTTCAGCGAAACAACAATCACAACTTCCTTTTGTTAAAGTAAAAAAAAAACAAATCAATTGTCTAAAGAAGGGTCACATTACTGTTGTAAAAGTTTCACTAATACCCTTCTTGTCAGGGAAGGTTAGTACTGTAATTTCCGGTCTATAAGCCGCTACTTTTTTCCCGCGTTTTGAACTTTGCGGCTTAAACAATGACGCGGCTAATTTGTGGATTTTTCCAGTTTTCAAACTTCATGCCGCCAAAAAATTGAGTTCCGTCACATTAGACCATACGGACTAACATTAAATCATTTGCGCTCCCACTGAATCATTCTGATCAGTCATTTTGTCAGGAACACAACCTCAAAGACACAAAGAAGTATTGTTCAGAGAGAGAGAGAGAAAGCGCAGTGGCAGCCTGTATGAAGTAATAAAGTAAAAGTCAGCCAGTTTGTAACAGAAGGAAACAAACAGCTTAAAATTGTTAAAGGGGACATATTATACCCATTTTTCACCTTTTTAAACAGTTCCCTGTGGTCTAAATGATATATCTCAGACTCAGACTTTGAACTCGCCGTAAGCGGTATATCAGTCTGGTTCCAGTAAAATGTGACCATAAAAAGCTGTAAATTGACTGATATGTAGACGCGGGGCAGTGAGAAGGAAAACTTCATGTGGAGAAGGAAGTTTATCAGTTGAAACTCTCTCTCTGTTCAACCTAACCTCACGCAGCCCGCCTACCTGTAAGTTGTGGTTGGCTGAGTCGTTTGATGGGCAGCTTATATTACACTGTGGTCTTGATTTGGATTTTTCTTAAAAAAATGCTAAGTTATTGGAATGCGGCCAATATAACAGTGAGCATTGTAGTCTGGAAATTACGGTAGATTAGTAACCAATAAAGTCATAGAATAAGATCTTAACAACTTTCCAAACTTTGTGACTGCTTTTTCTACCTGATGATGGTAGAACTCATATTACATGTTCAGGAAAGGTGTATTATGGGCCAGTTTATAAGAATAGCTGCTTAAATCTTTTGTGAAGCTCTTTTAGTCGCTGCCGATGAGACACACCTGGGCTTTGCGTGGCGTCTTTTTGTGATTGTAAAGCTGGATCCTTGTGTCGAAAGGACTCTTTAAGGCTTTCTGCTGCCTGTTCGCAGGAAATACTTTCCCAGGTTTTAGGAATTTCAGCAGGCTTTGCATTATATGCAGTGGCAAAGTCTTGATTGTACTTTGTCATGACATATTTCCAGTAGTCTGATGCCTCCAGGCTCACATCAGGAGAAATCTTCCAGTCTGGGAAAATATCCTTGTAACGCTTATAAGGGTAAGGTTGGTTTTTTGTTTGCTGGCAACAAAATGGTCTTTTACTGATCACGTTAGAAGAGCATAAGTCAGTGACGAGCTTTTGTGTGGCAATCTTCCTGTATCTACCCAGACCTTCTGGCCGATGCAAAGATGCCGAGTGTTCATTGTGGGCTTTTCCTCCTGCATCGCAGGGCACCCAACAGAACGGACATTGTTTGCCACATCCAATCACTTTGATAAAAAGCTCATTCTGGGGCTTCATGTGAAGATTCTCTAACTTAGTTTGGATGCTTGTTTTTTTAAACTTGTCGCTTAGATCTTCTTTCATGTCCTTCAAACACTTTGTGAGTGAATCCGCAAATTGTTCCCAATTTGCGTTATTCAGGATCATAAAAGCACCAAGTGCATCTTGGGAAATTACCAGTTTGTCTTCAAGTTCTTTACAGATATCCGTGACAAATGTCATCAGGTTTGTGTCCTTCATCGCCTTTTGAATGGCATTCTCAATGCTATCGATGCTTGACTCAAGAAGTTGGTCTTCAAACTTGAAAAGTTTGGAGCTACTTAGAAAATGTTTCTCGATTCTTTTGAGTATCCAGTCCTTTACATATCTTTCATAACTATTTGTGTAGCTTAAAAAATCCTCAAATGTTTGCTTTAAATGCAAATCCAGTAAAATTGAATACTGAAAGTTGATTCGTGTGCTAAAATCCTGACATTTCAGCATCTCCTCAGTGATATTGAGGCCCAGTATACGATTGACACGGTCTTCCACAGCAGGCTTCAGACACTGATCTGCAAACTCTTCAGCCTTCTTCTGACACTGGTCTCGTTCATGGAAGACATCTTTGAAATCTGCACAAAACTTTTCCTTGTTTTTCATCAAACACCTGTATGGATCATTGGTTTGAAGAAAATACTGATGCATTACCAAAAAGTTTCTGGCTGCAAATCCACAGATGTGCTGTTTCAGATCAACTTCAAACTGAATGTCTGTCTTCACATCTGTGTCATTCTGTAGGCGTTCATCAATGATGTTCAATATCTCCTGAATGTAGGCATCATGGTAGTCACTTTTTTTGGCCATTTTCTCAATTATAGACATTTTGCAAACTTCAATGATGCTGTCTGCCCTTCTTTGTGAAGCCAATATGTGGTCTTGTGCATTGAGCCACAAATTTACATGATGTTCCCATTTCTTGAAAAAGCCTTCAGGTTTGTATTTGAATGGTTCCCGCCCACAATCTTGAAGTTCTTTCTGACTCAACAGTTCATTTGCATGGCTCCCTTTGTTTGACAGATTGGTTCTGAGGCAACGGGATACCTTGTTGAAAACATCTGTGGGTTTCTGTTCAGAAAAGGGTATTTTTTTCAGAATCTCATTCCACATCTTGTTAAATTCTTTTTCCAGTTGTTCATCACTCATTTTAATTTTTTTCTTTCGACATTCATTAATCAGTGCACACACTGCTTTTTCAATTTCTTTGGTATGGTTTTCCTTAATCCGGTCAATTTCCACCATTCCCTGTCTAATCTCTGCTGCTGCTGAGAGCTGATAAAGGACAGAGTTTTCCAATTCCCGTCGAAGACCCTTTGCACTGTTTTCAAATTCTGCTCTATGTCCTTCCACCAGGTGAACTTGACCCTCAGTTTGAGTGAAGTACTTTGTTAGATTATCCAGAAGTTTTTCCTCCCATTCATACAGCACTTTCTTAGCTTCAGTCTTTAAGCTTAAGAATAATTCATCCATCCTAAATGTTTGAGATTCTGCAGCAACGGTTCCAAAGTTGGATATTTTTGTCTCTGCATTTGTGCTCCAAATGTACATTTCCTTTTTGAACTCCCATTCCCATTTGTTGAACTCTGTACAAAGTCTCATGTAGGCGTCGGCTACGAGGCTGTTTCTGAAGCTAAAGATGAAGTTTTCATGCTTTACTGCATTCCACAAGCTTCTCATCCACTCTTTGAAGTCTATAATATCATTTTCAGAAGAATTGCACTTTGCAAGGAGTTGGATAATATTCTTCTTTAGCTCATATACAGCTTCACTGTACCCTGCATTGACTGGAGCCATTGGTGGGTTTCCATTCCAGAGTCCAGGAATGTAGCAGTTCCCAGTGTTTGGATTGTACTCCATCACATCAGTGAAGCTCTTGAATTCTTCTTTCTTCTCCATTCTAGCTGCTGCCTGGGTCATCTCATCCAGCTGTTGCAGGAGCAGTTTGCGGTCTCGTAAGTTCTTCTCATGGGCTGACACATCAGACACATTCTGGTGAACAAAGTGACATTTGCGCTTCTTGCCCACCTCCTTCATTCTGAGAAATGCATGCACCACTATTTGAAGAATGTCCTTCATTTCAGTTAAATTCTCCATTGCAATGTTTACAATAGTTAAATCACTCAGCCCCACAACAAGTGTTGCAAGCTCATTGTCGTGCTCATAGCTATTGTCTAGTTGAGCAAGCTCAGGTGACTTTAGGCCCTCAGTGTCAATAATCACAATAAAGTCACAGTTTAGGACTCTCTTAAACTCTTCATGAACTTTGATGAGCAACATAAAGGCTCCTCGAGTGCATCGACCACTGCTGACTGCAAACTGCACTCCAAACATGGTGTTAAGGAGAGTGGACTTGCCTGTGCTCTGAACTCCAAGTACTGTGACCACCAGGATCTTGTTCTTGGGTCGAACCATGTAATTAAGTTGAGAGAGAACATCACTGACCCATTGAAGCGGTATGTGGGATGCATCTCCATCCACAAGTTCAAGAGGAAATCCATCCAGTAACAACTGTGCACACAGTTCAGGTAAATGATTCAGTTGTTGTCGGGATGGATCTGTTACTGAAAGGGACCGTGAAGCTTCGTAGATCTGACCCATTTCACGAAAAAAGTGTTCAGTCCCCAGTGAACTGTTGGTCAGTTGTTGGTCAAGTTGTTTGATCTCCTCTTTGTTCTCAGAGCTCTTCCATTTTTCTTTGTAGAGTTCCCTGAGTCCAGACAGTTTTATGCGAGACATATTATCAAGGTTTATCCTCATCCACTTCAGGAAGTAGCTCCTCTCTTTTTCCTGCATAGTTAATGCCTGGATGAAGCACATCAAAGTATTTGACATGTCACAGGAGTTTTGTTTTTGTCGAAGTTTTTCTTTCTTTTCTTTTAAGTCACTTTTATACTTTTCTATGTTTTCAGATCCAAGCTTTCGAAGGCGAAACTCTTCTTTCTCTAGACTTGTCAGTTCCTTCCATACTTGGCCTTGTAATGGAAGCTGCTGTTCTTTGAATGTCAAAATGTCTCTAATCTCAGCAGTGATGGCATCAGCATGTTTTTTTGCTCTTTGGCACTCAATAGAGTCTTCATCAACCCAGATTCCCAGTTCATGGGCAACGCCAGCCATTTGTTCAATACGTTTTTTACTCTGTGTCTTGAAAATGACAGCACTGACAGCTTCCTTCAGGCGAAGAACAAACTCTACATCATTTATCTCTTTATCATTCCAGATGATAACATGTTTTTTTTTCAAGCCTAATTTCTTTGTTACTTCCTTAAGAATATCAACATTTATTTTCTTGCTCTGATTGTTGCCCACCAAAAAGATCTGTGCCTCATGAATTTGGGTGGCCAGGAGATTAAAATTTGCATTCAACTGATCAAAGAACACAAAAACTGCTGCAGATGTTTGACACAAAAATGCATATTGTGTTTCAAAAGATTCAATGTCTCCACGAAGGTTAGCCACTGCCACTGGTTGACTGAAAATATCAATGTTTTTATTGCCACAAGGAAGGTACCAAGTAATTTCAGTCAACCCATTGGATATTCTTCGTGGACTGTCACCACATTCCATGTTTCTGTGAACAAAGATGTTGTGGTACTGCTGTGAGTTACTCAGCAGCTTGTTCAGGGTCTCTGACTTTGACATGGAGCACTCACCCAGTCTCACAAAGGAGACCATTGGTAGATTAGAGAGGACTATTCTTTCTTCAGTGAAACCTTTGGATTCTGAAAGAGCTTCAGGTCTATACTGCTTTACAATGTCTCTCATAGCCCACAGCATCAATGTGCACTGTTGACTGTCACAACAGGGAAGCAGCAGAGGCACAGAAAACTGACACATTGACATCTTTAGAGCCATTTCCTGCTGAACAAACCCATCAGAACACAGAAAGAGAGCAGTGATCACATCCAGAGGATTTACCATTCCTCCTGAATTGGGGCTGTTAAGCAATTGATCAAAATCAATCTCTGACTCTTCATCACTGTTCAAATCACTTACTGGCTTAAATTTCACATTTCTTGCCGTTAAGTTAGCCATCATCAGTTTCTTCAGAAAACACCAGGGTAGGTCCAATTTGCACTTGGCAGGTTCGTCATCGATGGTCTTCTGATCAATCTGAAGTATTTTCTTTAGTGATAGCTTCTCTGTGTAGTGCTTTGTCAAGCCGAGATCCTCCAACATATTTTGAAGTTGTGAAGCTGTGGATGAAAATAAAAAGTTTATTTAGGCTATATACATACCTGTGGCTAGTTTGCTTTGTTTAGATTCAGAAGCTAAATCAGTATTTGCATATTTAATTTGGATTGCTTGTCTTCACATGGCCTGTATCAGTAAACAGTTGCAGACAAACGCCGCTGTTCTCTCATAAGTCAGATATCCGGGGGATGGGTTTGGGTGGGCGGGGGGGGATGCAGCAGGTAAAATCGATATCGATACCGTAGATCTGGAATTTTTGTACTGTTTTATGGGTTTCACGATAGACAATAAAAAGCACGCCGGGTGCATTGCATGGGTCGGTTATTTTAACCTTCCAAGTTTTGTGTGATATTGTTCAATATCAATGTCATTTAAATGAGCAATAAACTATGTGGACGTCATTAATTGGAGCTGCTGCTTTACCTTCCAACAGGGCAATTTAAAAAAAAAAAAAACTTGTTACATGAGTCCTGAAGCTCTATGGAGCACCAACAGTGTTTGTCTGTTTTTTTTGCATTTGCATGGTTACTCTACATGCACGTAGTTTGCAGGGGCAGGGGGGCATTGCCCTCCCTCATTACAGTTTACCCAATTTTGATATAATGTACATAATATACAAATATTTTAAGTGCGAAAAACACAGTGACTTGGAAATTTAAAAAATGGGATTTAAAATACAAAGGTTCACGGAATAAAAACAAGCAAAAAAGTTTTAAAGGAGTTCGGCAGCGCAATGACGTTTGACCCTCCTGCTTTCTGTAGCAGCTCAGAGTTTTATTTACAACATGGCGGACAATGACCCATAGACCCATGCACTGAGAAAATAAGCAGCTGAAACAGTGAACGAGCAAACACCGCAATCAGTGCACGCTTTTTTGGATATAAAGCGGTAGATTGAGCAGTGTTGTTCCAATCTACTCCCCCCTCCCCGACTAGTAAGGTTGTAAGTAAGGAGTAAGGTTGTTTGGCTGCTGCTCCCAGGCTTTGGAACGATCTTCAGCTTTCTCTGCGTTCGATTGATTTTTAAATAAAGACGAATTTATTTGTTCAAGCTTTTAGCGAGTTAATTTTGGGCTGCTATGATTTCATGTTGTCTTAGCCTTTTATAATGTGTTTACTTTTGATTCTAAATTGTGTATTTTGTGTACTTTTTGATTTTAGGCTGTGTTGTGAAGCACTTTGTGGCTTTTTGTCTGTGAAAGGTGCTATACAAATAAATGTTACTTACTTACTTACTCTTCACCTTGGTTCATAGCACTTTGCTGGAAGGCGCAGAGGTATGTTTTGGTGACTACTTTATTTAAATTACTTTTATTATTGTCTGTGTGCAGCATATCATGCTAACCTAGCGATCGGAGATTAGCAGTGTAGCTAATGCAAGTTAATGTTTTACATGTTTGTCAGTGAAAGTGTGGTTGTTTGGAATGTTTGTGAATTGTAACGGTATTTTATTGTGCTTTCAGCTCTCACGCTGTGCCTGTGATGTTGGTTTGTGTGTGTAATAAATGATTGAACGTTCATCATGAGCTATCAGTTATCATTGGAGTCTGACGTTCTGGTTGGGATGCTACAACCACAACGCGGCTGGACTATTGTATCTCTCCTTATGTTTGGTTTAGCCTTCTCTGTAGCAGCTTCATGGCTATGGAACGAGCTACCTTTAAATATAACAGAGGCCTCTTCTCTTGCCGTTTTAAAATTTCTTTTAAAAACACATCTATTTGCTGTGGCTTTTAACATTGTGTGAGTCAATGTGTTGTTATTATTTAGGAATTAGTCAGTTTTTTTGTTAAATACAGATTCATTAATGAATGCATCAAATCACCAATATTTGGGAATCACTGCTTTGCATCATTGTTCATGTTACAAATAAGTTACCCTGAGCAGTGACAATATCAGTTTTTATCTGCTAAAACAGTTTTTTTTTTTTAAATTTTGCTTTTAATAGTGCTACCTCTTTGGCTAATTCTTCCAAAAATGAGTAAAATCTTTACCATGCAGTATATCATAAACTTACATTTGTCTGCATCAGCACCGTCATAACTGTGGTGAGGCTCAATCTCGCGGATGTCATCATTGCTTCCTGCCTTCCTTTGTAGGCGGGAAGCTGTAAATACAAGTTTGTTATTTTGGGCTTTCAAAAAATATCTACTAAATTTTGCATGACTTTAGACATCACATTTTAAAGACTTACTGTAAGAACACATCCTTTTAAGCTGGCTTTCATCATCTGTGGGGCATGTAAGAGACTGCCGTAGGGAACGTTCTTTTGCTTTTTTAAGGTACAACTCTATCGATACATGGCTGGAACCCTTTAAATAAAGAGAGATTTTTTAAAAAGACCAAAAGCAAAAATACAATATTAGTGTTTAAGTGTGTTTTACCTTCACTGATTTTGCAGACTCTGTCATATTTCCGTCTTCAATTTATTGTGACAGCTTCTTTCTAAATATAACAGGTGAATTGTAATTACTTTGAATCATCAAGTAAAATATTACAGAAATACATTGTCAATTTCTCAATTAACAGAGATCCATGTGTCCATGGATCTCTGAATATGAATTAGTACATGCAATAACAGCAGATCATGTTAATGAACTTTTTGCATTGGTTAGTGGATTACGACAAAAAAAACATATAAATAAAACTCATCAAATGCAATATCAATGAAATGTTCATCCCTCCTTTTAAAATGTAGCAGCTCCCAATGAGTTTATGATGATTATGAGCTTCGTACATAAAGTACTTTTCTTGATACTGTTAAAAAATGGTTCAAATGAAATGTATTAAAACCAACTCTTTTCGACCAAAGAGTAAAAAAGTCAAGTACTTATAGCAGAGTGAAAAATAAAACTATGAAATCAGAATAACCAACACAAATTGAGTTATTACTTCCACTTACATACATCTAAACCTAAACCATAGTATGTTTGTAAATACTTTTTGGAATACAAATGTTTGAGTTGAGATATCACTGAGAATAGAGATATAGGTTTTCCAAGTTCAGTATGTAAATAATTTAATTATTTGCGGTCGCTGCAAAAGCTGTGTCCCATTCTGTCAACTAATGAAATCATGGCATAGCAGGATGAGCTTTATCCATAAATTTCACAAGTCCTAAAGTAAACAAAAAATATCCATTCATGAATAACGGAGATCTTTCATCAAACGTGTTTCTGAATAATTAGATATGATTCAGAGATACCAGAGATTTTCTTCAAGTTGTTTAAAACAAAAGCTGCAATATTACAAATGCAATTCTCCCTCAATTTAGAAGAGCATTATTGTCCCATAGCCGGTTTATTCTCATCATTTGTGTTTGTCATCATAAAGTGCAGTAAACACCTGGAGGCCGGCCACCACACCCATTACTGTAAGGATAGTGTTACATATCAGAACCAGTTATCAACCAAATAATGTCTAGATGTAGATTAAGAAATACTCATATATCAATGGCAAATTATGATATAAGGTGAATGTCTTTATTTTTAACTGGTGTCTTTGGTTACCCAAACAGTATGTTGTATAAAGACATGCAAATTTAAAGAGAAAATACAATGAAGTAGTAGCCAATTTTTCTTGGTTAAACTTAATGTCAATGTTAGTGTTGGGGAACAAAGGGTAATTAATATTCAAAAATATTAATTATTAATTTTAATATGTTTGTTGCCAGAGGTGCCATCTCGAATTGAGTTTTTAAATGTCCTAGATCACTTTATCTAAATTAATTGTTACAGTTCCCTGTTTTTGTAGTGGGTTATTGACGTCAGAATAAAGGTTTAATAAAAGTTTAAATGTCAATAAAAACACAGCGTTTACAGTATGTACATGTTTATTTTACAGGCTATTGTACGGCATTATTATTAGGCAGTTTCACAATTATTCACAGTTATTTTGACTCACTGGTATCACACAAAATGTACATTTTAAACAAGGATGTATGGTATATACACATTCTGTGTTTTAGATGTTTGTGTGAATTTGGGATTTATAGGGGTTTTCTAACGCTCTGAGGAGGAGGAGGAGGAAGAAGGAAAATGAAAGTTAAAGTAATGAAATTAATAAAACTTCACCAAAATGTAATTATGGACTATGAATCTAGAACTTTCGATTGAGAGAAACCACCTTTCTGCCAGAAATGTGTGTGCGTGCAGTTTACCCTCCTTCGAACAGGCGTGATGATGACAGCTACTTCTGCGTAACCAGCAGTGTGTGGGGAAAAAGCTTTTCTGAGGATGTTTTCCGCTCATTCACTGTACGGGCCCGTGGGGATACTGTCGACCTGGCTGGGGTTCTGGTTCTCCTACACGGCACCACTCCTGGACGTCGATGGGTAGTTTAACTAACATGTTCTCAAATCAAAGACGCTCGAGTTTGTTTAAAGGTTACTCATGGAAAGCTATAAAAACTTCTGACTGTTTAAGTCAGAGGCAAAGAGGAGAGCGTAAGAGAGCTTGAGTAAGAGTTGGTGTAAGCAAGAGAGTGATAAGAGGGAGCGAGGCCTTTTATAAACATGTCAGGAGGTTATCTGATTGGTTAAAACACATCTGCAGTGCAGGAGTGAGCCTACATTGGTTGGCAGAAAGAAGCGGGAGTCTTAACGTTCCTGTAAAGAAGACAAGATGGTGGGGCTGTCCCCACATGTGCTTTTAAACAAAGAGTCAAAAAACTAGATTGGGTGTTACCATGTTGGGTCTAAAATGGATGATGGGTGTGTGCAGATTGTATGAACTTTTGAAAAATGACTTTCAATTGATTATCCCTTAAATGACTTGAATTATGATTGAATTATTTCAAGCTTTAAGCAAAACAAAAGAGGACAAAAATACTTTGATCAATGCTCATGGAATATGAAGTAATAAACATTTCCCTTGAACGATGACGACATTAGTGATTAAACATGTCAGATAGAGGCACATGATGAGTCTCTTTCTTGTAGAAAAGGGAATGTCTGGAATTCGTTTAAATCACAGTTCTGCCTTTAAAGCATCGGATGGTGTTTTAAGTTGTATGTTTAGTTTTATTTTTTCCATTTCCAACTTCATGTTGAAAAAGATGCCTCTGATGTAGGGTGACAGGTTACATCCCTGTTATATCTGTGGAATGCGTCTGTTCTTTGGGGAGGATGATGGGAGTGTCAGTGAGGGGTCTGCAGGAAGAATGGTTGGGATGTGAGGAAATTTTCTTTGGTCTTTTTCCATTGTCTGTTTTTGAGTCATATGTGTGATAAAAAATCCAAATGTGCGACAGTGTTTTTACCGCCTTTGGACATCAACAAGGGTCTCCTACATTAGCATGTGGCAAAACCACGAGCCTGATACCTGAGCCACTCCTTAATTAAAACTAAACTAAGTAACTTCTTTACCTTAATAAATCCTTCTCGTAGTCCCTCTGAGGGTAATACAAGTGTTTATGGGATGATTGGGGGGGTCTTTCATCCCCCCCCTGCTGTCTCTGGCCAAAAAAACAGCACTTGCAACTTTCCCACCTTCGAACCGGTGGCAGTCTCTCAACTCTGTTCTCGTGACAACACGTACTGCTTTACGACAGCCCAATACACACTAAAGGGGATTATAGCGACTGCAGTCACTTCAATCATCCGTGATGAGTCGCTTGAACACAGTGGTGCTTTTTGATCACTTCATCGCTCCAGTAAGGGATTGAGTGTGCATACGTGTGTGTGTGTGTGTGTGTGTGTGTGTGTGTGTGTGTGTGTGCAGGGTGACGGGAGACAACTGGCTGATCACTTGCCTTATCATAAACGGCGCCATTTTTTCTGTATAAATGGTCAATTTACTGAGTTACTAAAGGATGAGTTCACTCAGAATGTAGACTTATTCAAGATTTTTTTTTGCCTCCAGCTGCCCGTCTCACTGAAGCGGGAGGGAGGAGCTGCTACCTCGGGGGTGCAGAGTATTTACGGCAGTGACATAACCAAAAGGGATATTTAGGGGGAGCGCTAAGCAAAAGTTACTTAGTTCTGCTTTAATCCACAAAGTGGAAAGTGAAATCAATACATTTGCTTGTTCTTCAAAAAATTAAGTTTGTCAAAAGCAAAGATGCCACGACTGCCACAAGCAAGTAGAGACCAGGTCCTGGATGGGTATACTGACTGCCGGGAATAATGCTCGTTCACACACAGCCAGGATCACTCAGAACATTGAGTTTGAATGTAATCTAGTCGCTTCAGTTGCTTTCGGTGTGAACGCACCGTTAGACTGGCCTCCTTACTCACCCAATAGGTCAATATAAACCCCATCAAACATCTTTGGGATATTCTGGATTGACTTGTACGTCAGTGGAATCATCCACCCACAACTCACCAGGAGCTTAAACGTGCACGGTTGTCCGAGGATCAATTTTGACAGGAAGAGCTCAACCATCTGGGCATGTACAGTATATGCCACAACTGGTACAGGCACTTCTGCCGACAATCGGCGGACATGTGTGATCCAGAACACTATTTTTCATTTTTCATTTTTTTTATTCTTTCCACTGTCCTTGTCTAAATTGTCTATTCTGGAATTGTATAGTATTTTTAGGGCTGTCACTTTAACGCGTTAGTTGCGATAAATTAATTACAGGAAAAAATAATGCACTGTTAATTGCTTCAAACAGCGCAAAACCTTTTTCATTGCAAGCGTTCCCAGTATACCCATAATACTGATGCGCCGACTACAACGGTTCAATAATTGTGTTGATCAGAAAAGTGTTCTTACTGATTATGATGTGATAACTTATAGCACTACATATGGACCTGATGTTTTATTTCATTTGCATTTTGTAATTATTTGGAGATTGACAATACAGTAGTACACAGCAGTATTCCCTTCTGATTGTCTAAATTAAAGGTGGCAGCAGCCCTTGGGACTCGTCTCAAATACAGCGGAATGTAAATGTTATGCCTGCATCTGTTCAAGTCTGTTAAAAATAATAAATTACTTTATAAAGCCACTTTGTTGTACATCAGTCTGCCACAGTAATGTAATTTCAATGAAAATATCTCAAGTTGAAAGCAATTTTTAGGTGAGATTAAAAAATAGATTAATTAGATTAATTAATCACAATGCATAATGAATTAATTGCACAATATTTTTAATTTATTGACAGTACTAAAGTATTGTATTGTTAGAATCATTAAACAAAGGATGTAATGTTACATTTATTTATGTATTTTAATGTTGCATTTTTAATGCTTCTCTTCTTTACAGGATATTAGGTTTTAAACTCGTATTGTTTATTAGTAACATTTTTACATTCATCATGAGAACACGATTTTAAATTGTGGGCCTTCAACAATGGTGATGACAGTCACGCAATTTGACGCATTCTCACACCACACGCCACACTTGACATTTCTCAAGCTGATTTTTCCCCATTCAATACTCTATTTTTTTCTCCTTGTGCCTAAAACTAACCAACCACGACAGGCATCACACAATAATAAACCAATTAGAAGCAACGTAAGGCGGGTCTTGACGAGCCGTGTCTAACGACACCTCACACAACACACCGACTCCTCGACATGCTCTCAGAAAGAAAGATCTAGAGGACAGACTCTGTCTGAGATGGTATGTGACTACTCAATTTTGTTCACTGTTTATATTGCTGTGTGTGTGTGTGTTATAGTGTTAGTTTACGCATGTAAATAAACTAACACTGCATGTGTTTTCTTCTCTAACTAACTCTCTGTGTAGCAGAGCTGCTGCTGAGGCATTCTTAAAGGGACAGTGTCCTAAATGTGTTTTACTTTAAAAACTACTTTCAGCAACTCAGAGCTGCCCTGAAAGAAGCAACACTACATAATTTAATTACATTTCAGCCTTAATGAAGGAAAAAGTCAAAAGTTACACAACATGTTTTTTTGCTGCTAGTGATTAATAAAAGAATCTTTGTGGCTCCACTGACTTTGACCCATTATTGTTTTTCTTGTAAAACTATTGATAAAAAATAAATGGTTTATATCACCTTTTGCCATTTTAAGGAAAAATATAGAGATATGAATATTGGTCCATATCACCCAGGCCTAATGTGACCAAAACAGTAACGTTTTAGCTTGTAAAGAATATGATTGTCCAAACTGTGTGAAATGAGGGGTTCACACACTGTTTATAGTAGGATTTTATTATTATGAGTGTGTTACCTCAATAACAGAGAAATCACTAGACTGATATGTTGCCTTGTTATGTAGCAAGTGTTGCTATTGCTAATGCTACACTACTTTAGTGAAACAAAGACTGTGTTTAACTATAAGAACATGTCAACCTTTTTGTTTGATGTTAATTGTACTTGGAACTAGTTTGATAAGTTGCTTACATACAATTTAAAAAAATATTTGAAAAATACCTTGTCTTAAATGATCTTTTATTCCTTTTTTTTTCATTTAGGGCAATGATTTTAAGTTGGTGAATTGGTTTGTTTGTGAATTTGACAAAGAATAAATTGTAATATGATTTTTCCCCCATATCACCCACTCCTACATGTATGTCTGTGCAAGACATTAACTTAAATGAACTAAAATTCTTATTCAGCTACTAGCAGTGTTATGAACACTGCTAGTAGCTGAATCGCACTTGTAGGTTATATCAACATAAATACATAGTAAATGAAACAAATACATTGTCTAATCTAATGTTCATTTGAACTGTTCTTATTTGATTATTTTTGTATGTAATACTGTATTTCTATGGACCTTGAGTCTGCTGCTAAGACATTCATTCAATCAAAAACATTTTTTACATGATTTGCTTTTTAATGACCTCCTTTCTGTTGTAGACAAGGAGAGCTGAGGTAAAGGTAGCACTGCCTTGGGCCCCAGTGTTTGAAATGAGAGCCCTCTGCCTCTGTCATCACGGCATCAAAATCTGTGACAAACACCTACAACATGAGACATGTTCTCAGCTAAATGACGGAGAGTTGGTTGAAATGAAATATTGACAAATAAATGTATTTTGTCAAAATTCTTGTTAGTTTTCATTTCTAATTTCTGGTTGATTAAAACGAGCATTAAGAGGCCACAATGCAGGGAGAGCCGCTGGCATGGAGGTGAGGACATCAGTCTTAAGGTATAAATCAACGTTAAAACAGGCCAAAGCCATGTTAAAATTTTTTTTTTTTTTTTCGCTAGAATGCCTCATGTCACTAAAGTCTCACTCTTGTCATTTTCTGAAACTTGGCAGCCCTGCTCTTTTGATAAACAACCCATGGTATGACTTCAGATAGCTTAAGGAATGGGGTGTGTTACGTATGAAGTGGTTCAGCAGGTCTTCAAATATTTTTGTGATGTGGGTGTACTGATGATTTATTTATTGGTTAGATGTGTCCTTATGGTGGAAAGTAATCAACTACAAAACTATGACTTTCTAACCTGAAATCTATGTAGCTTGTAAGACAGTGGTCAGATCTACTTAAGCATCAGGAGAAAAACAAATGAACCTCTGCAGTATACCCCTCCATCCTTATTGGTGCATAATGGTATAACAAATACTGTGGCCCATTGTTTATTTACATAACACAAGTATAGGCATTAACTTTTTGTGCACAATGAGGGATGTTTATTTTAGAACAATTATTAAATATGACTCACAGATGCCCCTCAGACTTACTTCACAACATTTTTCACTTGCAACAGAAGATACAGTTAGATCCATCTTATCTTGGAGCTATCTTAGTTACTAGCTGGCTGTCTTGCTATCTAGCTATCTTGCTAGCTGTTTAGATTTTTTGCAAGCTCTTTGCCTTATTCACCTCATGTAAGTTACTTTATTTATCCATTTTATAACTACAAGCAGCAGTATTTAGAAACTATAACAACTAGTAATGTTATTTATAACAATAACTTCCACCGGTAATGTTTTTTGGTGTAACCTTTTTTGGTATTTGCTTCCACAGAAAGAAGAAGCAATGCTTTCGGACTCACAGAAAGCTGGTCTTTGTGGAAATTGGTCCTCACAATTCTCGTGAGTGCTGCCTTTGTGTTGCTACCTTCTGAATTGTGCCTGTCTTTCATTAGCGTTTTTTTATTTATTTGTTGTTTTCCTGTTTGGATAAAAGTTGCGTGTTTTTCCTTTTTTTGGCAAAGCAACAGCTTTGTTAGTTGGTAGCTAACTGGTTTATTTGGTCCTGTCGGTAGAACTGGGAGAAAGATTTATCTTATTAGGAAAAAAAAAGTATGTATTACTTTCACTGAGAAATATGCACACTGAAAGTTAATCACGTGTACTTAACATTTGGACAAGAGAAAAGTAGATACCACAGAGCATATATCAGAAGCAGCAAACCTACAGAATTACTTTATTGAATCTTGAAGTCTTACTTCATTTTCACCAGTACCTCAATCATCATAGTTGTTTGTCAGTCGTTCATTGTTCAGCGCTATAAAGACAGTGAGGGAGTGCCTGCTGACAGCAGGATGCTAAAGTGTTTGTTTTGTTGTGCATTCCCTTCCTTATTCCAGTAAAGACTCATTTACCACCTTCTTCATACACATTGAGCTGGTAAGAAGATTAGGCGTGTCAAAGTCATTTAGTTCTGGGGCGACACACACCCTAATTTGAGATTAAGTTGGCCAAACGAGTGAAATTTAGTCTTCATTACCTTTTATTATTGTCACTTTCTACTTTTCTTCCTTGTTTTAGTGCAATAAAGTGTAAATCAAATGTACATTCATGTAAAGTTCCCATTGATTGAAATTAGGTTTTTTAAACAATATGAAATGAAAGTGACTTGTATTATAACTTACAGATCACAGGGAATAAACAATAGCACATAGCATTTAATCATATCTAAATTCTAACAATGTGGTATAATGATAATTATCTGCGGAAATCCTCATAACATACAGTAGCCTGACTGACCTGACTATACAAACGTAAATGAGAGTTATTACAATTTATTTAATGCCTTGTAAATGTGCAAAATTATTAAGTATATAAAAATGCATAGAATGCAGTTCATTGCGAATAAGACTGAGTGTGATATGAAAATAAAAAGGCTGTGAAAAAAAAAAAAAAAAGGAAAATGCTTTAAGAAGCAGTCCGCCATAGATGATTGTTTGACTTTTTTTTTGTTTTTAATAATTGCACTGCATGTGTTTATCATATTTACATAAAATCAGTTTTTATTCTATAAAAAGCACTTTTCACACAATAAAATGCAGTTCAAAGTGCTTTTACGTAGATAAAAATAAATAAAACATCCACCCATACAAACCCTGACCACCGCACACAGACACACAGGTTAAAATAAGGACAATGTCACATGGCTGGGTACAGAGGATCTTATCTTACCTGTTTGCTGTATTGGACTATCTGGTGGATCAGTTATGGCCTGCAGGCTGGATGTTTGACACAGCTGTATAAAAGGGAAAATTAAAACAATAATTTTATACATTATTATTATTATTATTATTATTATTATTATTGGTGCCACCTGAGATAGTTGAAGTGTATCTGGTCGATTTGTGATTTAAATAGGAATTAGTATCTTTTTCCCTCCAGTGAGTTATACTTAGAGGTCTGAATAGTTTAAACATTGTCAATTAACCAATAGCAATTCATAATATTATGACAAAAGGCAATATAGATAATATAAAAGTATAATGAGGTACATGAAAAAAAAAAAGGTAGGCAACAAATATTAACACTGGTTAATAATAACTGATAACTGGTATAACACATTATACACATAATGTAAATTAACTGTATGAAATAGGGATGTGATATAATGTTGTGCAAGAATGTGGTGATAATGAAATTGTTAGAAAACTAAAAACAATGAAAAGACAAATGGGAATTAAGGATTTAACTATAAACTGGAAGTTAATCAGATACTTTAAAATTCCACTGTAGACAAGGAAGCGTGTGAGATGCACTCTTACTCCTTATCGTGTGTACTCTGTGGAAGGCCCCATGTTGCGTTATTTTCCAGGAAACAGCCTCCGTTAATGGTCACAGATATCATGACGTCAGTCCACCCGTGTAGATACCGTCTGAATAGGACTTTGGGATCACAATGGGTTCCTGGGTTTCGTGGAAAGTTCAAACACTTCTGACCCCTGGAAGGTAGAACCATTTAACAAAAGTTCCTGGAACCTAGGTTTGCAAAAAATGAAAGTTTCTGAAAATAAAACAAAGAAAATGCTCTCTGAAATCTCATCTGATTACTTACTCTAAAAGCCACAGGACAACCACGGTTTCAACGCTTGAAACAAGAAGTCAGCTGCAGACTGGCGTGGCTGCAAAACTTTAACTCGGCAAGATGAAAAAATACTGAAAAAAAAAAAATGAAACTCTCAGATTTTAAGGAGCCGGTACCGTCTTCTGATTCACTAACAGTTTCTGTTGGAATATTAACTGAATAAAAAGGCTGGCTTGTTTTTAGACAAAGGAAAGAGGTGTGTGTTAGTGGCATGGGTGTTGCATGTGTGTGCGTTTATCTCTGAGCATGTGTGATTTCAGTGTGGAATGTGCTGAGGGAGTTTCTGTGAGTTGTGTGTGATCAGCACAACAGTAAAAATCACATTTTTATCTTAATATTATTTTAATAGATCTTTTATAACAATTATTGTAAGGATTAAAGGAAGTTCACATTATTCATAAAGGGCTCTATTCAGTCAGAAAAACTGTGCAGCAATGCTGTTTTTGGCTGCGCGCTATTCTACTCCCAGCACTTAAAGGTCCAGTATTCTGCTTTTTTTCACCCATCTCCAATTGTTCTAAGAACCCCAACAACATAGTATTTGAGGTTTATTTTTCCCAAACTCAACTGTTTTCTGTAGTTTTAAATTACAAATATCAGTGCTTGTGTGCACTGACGTCTCCACATTAAACCAGCAAAACACTAATTTAAATAGGGCCGGTCTGCACCACTTCTGCTCATGCACTAATAATTACTGCAATCTTAGTGAATTCCATGCAGCAGGTGAGGAAACTGTGTCACGAAAGGATTTAGGGAAGCAAATGGATTACCACCCTTTCGTTTAGATCTTATGAAAGTGTTGTTTTTCAAAAGTATGAGTGAAGCCTGAATCCTCCAATGACGTGAAGCAGTAGCAGGATTCAGGCTTGAGTGAGAGCAATTAAAAGTTAGTGTATTAATTTCTTAATATTTTTGTGAGCATATCTGCTAATGATTACATTACTGCATGTAAGATTAGTCAGAGCTTCACTGCTTGTATTTAGTATGTGATCTCACACTTTTTTGTCTTTATCCATCTCACTGTCTAAATACCTGGTTGTCATCAGTGCTACTTTCAAAATGTAGTACATTACATATTAGTAGCTAGTGTCATTTAAAAGTAATTAGTTACATTATAATATTACTGTCTCTGAATTGTAATGCATTACACTACTTACTTTCACCTCAATAACCACAGAAATATTAGTAGCATTCTAAAATGCTAAAATATAGTTTATTGTAGCTGATTATATGTCCAGTGGAGGATGATGTGGTATAGCATAATGACTAACAACTTAATATAATATGCACAGTGAAGGCTCATGGTGCAATAAGTAACAATGACAGAATCATAAAAGCAGACAAAGTTAAAGTCTTATAAGTTATGATAAAGACATTGTAAATATTTAAAGTCTAGGCCTTTTCATATGAAATACATAGAGCTAGAAACAACTACAATGTAACCTTTCACCTTATGACAAGACAAGACGCACAATCTCTTCGTTTTTGTTTCTGTTCTTTATTTCTCTTTTTTAGTGCGTTGTTTTATTTTTTACTGCTGCTAACATGGTGACCAGAAAAATTATAACACTATTTTATATAGGCACTCAATACAAACCAGTCACAAGATAACATGACCATCAGTCAAAGTGTAACACTATTTTCTACGAGCGCACAATACAAAGCAGTCAAACCAGTCACGAGATAACATGACCACCAGTCAAAATGATGACGGCGGTGGCGGCTCCGGTCAGCTCTGCTATTGTTTTTAGCGGCCAGCTAGCGGCATTTCTACTGTGAATGTCTTTACAAAAACCACTTCTAAACCAAAAGCTTCTACACTGCACATTTAAGAGCAGGATTCTGATCTGTATGAGTCTCAGTCTTAGCCATACGCCGGTAGGGTGCCAGAATACTTTAAAGGTCCCATGTCATGCTATTTTTCATCCATCTCCATTTGATCTAAGAACCCCAAAAACATAGTATTTGAGGTTTATTTTCTCAAACTCATCTGTTTTCCAGAGTTTTAGCCTCTGCATAGTCACTTTCTGAGCAACTCTACACAAACAGGCTGATTTGCGGCCTATTTATGCATATTCATGAGTGGGCGTGTCTATAGACGGGACACTAACTTCCTCCTCCCGGCATGGTGACGTAGGACCAGAAGACGGCCCGCCCTCCTCCCACCCACTCCGTAGCCGAGCTACGCTTTATAAACATGAGACAGAGCGTGGGGGCGGGGCGTTCACTGGTACATACATAGTCTCTAGAAAATACATACATAGCACTGCACGAAGGATGCTGACATGCTGACCTTCGTGAGCACAGAAAAGTCAATTTAGTGTAACATGGGCCCTTTAAGCCCTACCGGTATATACATTAGCGTAATGTCGCTGTTTGTAATAATAACACGCTAAATATCTGCATGACCCAGTGACCATACTGTATGGTATTGTACCACTATGTCAACGTTAGCTTACCTTGTCATTGCTGGCGTTGGTGGGAATTTTGCCTTCCTCACTTCTCTTGGTTCAAGTGGTACAGCAGACCGTGAGAAACTTAATTTCTCCTACTTTGTCTGACTCTCTTCCGCACTTTTGTCCTCTGCTTTCTTTCTCTTTGCAGCACCTGCATCTCTCTCTGTCACTGTGGTGTTAGCGTTGCACTGGTTCAGGTGTTCCTTCAAGTTACTGGTGCTATTTTTCACATCTCAGGATAAAATGCGTTGTAACGCGCTTTACTGAGATTTGTAATGAGTATAATATTACCAAAATTTTATTAGTAATGCGTTACATTACTGCGTTACAGCAAAAAGTAATGCATGACTGTAATTGCGTTACTTTTGTAACACGCTATTCCCAACACTAGGTGTCATGCATGCTCAATATTTTCATAATTTGTTTTTCAGATAGGAAAACAATTGATGAAGAGAAAAAGTGAGGTTGTGTATTCTGTAACAAGGATAAACTAATTCACAGCTCTTGGAAGCTGCAAGTTATAGTGATGTTCTTTCTCTCTTGGTTATTGGTGTGTTGCAACCAACCTGGTTCTAATCCCTCTTAAAGGTATCAGTTCATTAGATAGCAATGTAAGATCTGCAGATTTATGGCATCATCTTAAGGGGGATGTCTAAAACGTTATCGACTGAGACACGGACATTTTGGCCGGGGATTTGTTTTGCCCTGTATTCATTTGAACTGTCCATGGTCCTTTAAAACATTGCATGGCTTTAGAACATGTTTATATAGATCTCACAAATCAGAGGAAACTAAAAATCAACCGAATGTGAAATGTTTCAGATATAAAATTTGCGATACAAGTTTTGCAAATACTAAGGATTATTTTCCCAAACTGTCATTACCATTTCTTCTTTGCACTGATTAGTCAGTTGTATATAGGGCTGGGTGCTATGGCTGGAAAATGTATCACAAGATAAATATTTCATATCAGTCGATAACTCAATATTGATTATTAATAGTTGTTTTTTTTTTGTTGTCTTCATATGCTGTCGAAGGTCTACACTACATTCATGTTGTTGCTTAACTGTCATAATAACCAGCCCTCCATAAGGAACGGTAAGAAAAACTGTGTTAGAGGGAATATATAGAAAAAGCGGGCAGTGTTACACCTTGGTGAAGGAGAAAGGAACAGGGGAGAGGGAGTTAGGGTGGGACAATGGAAGGGTGCATCATCGATCGATGTGTGTGCAAGAGCCTTTTTTGTGAAGCCAGGTGCCGCCCCAGGAACCTAAAGACCAGCCAGGCCGGCAACAACAACGGGCAAAGAAAAATTCACGTTTCAAGAAAACATTGTGTACATATTTTACACAACAGGAAGTGTTGTTTTGTCTGGATACCAATATAAATATATTAAAACAGGTCACTTTAAAGACTCTTCAAACATTTACTACTGTTAAAGTTGTACTTTATTTTCATTATTTTATTTTCATCATTAAATCAAAATGGTAATCATAATAGTTATTTTGCCAGTTGTGGTTTAACTCCTGAAATAATTACCTTCAAAAAGCTGACCCAAAGATAAGTTTGATAATTTGATTTTTACCCGAGGGATCTTAATCGGAAATGTTGAGTTGTTAAATGTTTGTATGTGTATTACTTTATGAAAAAAGAAATGTGGCTTCTATTAAAGCAGTGATTCTCAACTGGTGGGTCGGGACCCAAAAGTGGGTCATGTACTTGTACTGAGTGGGTCGCGAACAGCTGGTCAAAAATAAATGCTTAGTCTCTCATGTTGGACTTGTCTTTTGTTTTGAAAGAAACTTTTCATTTGACAGGCATGCTGTAAAACGCATGTTGCACAAGAAAATGTATAGATTTATGGTTCAAATACCAGAATGTGTGTTTTCAACGGCTATTTTTGGAAAACGTGGGTCGGGATTTAATTGCCGTGGAAAATTGTGGTTTTCAGGATGAGACTAGTTCAGAACAGCTACTAAAAACTGTTATTCTTGATCAACTTATTAGGCTGACATATCTTTGTTATTAATTATTACAATTTGTGTTACAAATCTGTTCAAAGAATGAACTACTTATTACTTATTATTAGTAATCTATCATTTATTGTTCCACATTATATAGTGGTACTAATTTTCCAATAAATAGTATCTCCTCACCCACAACCACCTTCCTCTGCCGTTGCTATGAAAACACAGTGAATGAGTGCCAGTGTCAGAATGAAACTGAAAAAACTAATGAAAAATGATTAATTTAAATTTTTTACCTCTTTTTTACAGATTGAGGTTGTGAGGAATCAGTTTGTTTT
Source organism: Gouania willdenowi (assembly GCF_900634775.1). Lineage (NCBI taxonomy): Eukaryota > Metazoa > Chordata > Actinopteri > Blenniiformes > Gobiesocidae > Gouania > Gouania willdenowi. The sequence goes on along the minus strand of NC_041061.1, from coordinate 19,395,676 downwards.
ATTAAGAAAAAAACTATTGCAGTTTTGGACAATTAACTGAGATTAAAAAAAAAAAAAAACGACAATAGTAATAATAATAACATGACATTCTGATAACATCCCCATTGATTGAACTAATTTTGAATTAATGTGAATTGTGAAAGTGGTTGTTTACATTATAACATACAGATCACATGGGACCAACAAAACATATAATCACTGGTATCTAAATCTGAACAGTGTATTTTTAATTTATAATTTAAACACCTTGTGAAGATCTATAAATTATTTCACTTTAAATGCTTTTAAATTAGTGGTAAAATCCTGACCACATAAACTGACTCACCTTATGAGTTTAAATGAGAGCAATTAATTAACAATTTATGTCCTGTAAATGTATGACATTTTTACATAGAAGAATTATTAAAAATATTTTTAAAAAAATACTTACAATGCAGTACATTAGTAATAGGATTTATGGACATTTCAGTTCATGTTGGAACCAGTGTCTCCATAAAGGACTGACTGCAGTGCCTGGTGTACTCTGGGTATTTCAGGTGTAAAACTAGTTAATCAATAACAGAATCTCAGCACTAAAAAAAGAAAGTAAAAATATTTATAATGGTTATTGAAATATTTACATTTGTTATTATATACAGTAAATGCATAAATATGAAGTTTAACTCAAAATCCATCTAATTCTCAAATGATTTTATTGTTATTTACAGGTTGACCATCCATTTCAATGACAGCAGCTTTTTCTATCTGCACCAAACTGAAAATCTAATCACATTTCTAAGATAAGTGTTTGTCCTCCATCAGATGTTGTGGATGGATAAAAAACTGCAAAGGAAGCAACATATAGAGCTGGTTTCTGATGCCCTCTGCTGGCTCTGACTGCTCTCTACCATCATTGATCACAGGATTTATTTATTATATTATTTCTGTACTAATCTGTTTGCTTCAAAACAACTTATTTATGTTGAATACAGTTACACCACCTAGTGGAAGAACGCTTCATTACAGGTGTTATGTTACTATGTAGCTACTATTTCTCATCCATTACATTTGACTGTTAAAAGTGTAATAAAAGGAGCAAAGTTGTTTTCTAATGTGCTCCATCCTCATCAATTATATATTTTTAGTCATGCATAAAGATACAGATTTACCTTCATGTATACCACACATATGAGGTAATTAATAAACCACATGCTGATTATAGTGAAGTTACACTGAAAGATACAAACATTAAACACAAACTCCAACAACAGCGGAAATAAATCCCATCAAATTTAAGTCAACAATCAAGAAAATATTTTACAGATCAAGTTTTATGAGCATTAGGATTTATTATAATGCAGATTAATAAAATATAAGATGTATAACATTGGAACCAAGAGTGCTGATTGCACAATAAGAATGAACAAAATATAGACATTTTTATACACTTTACTTTTAAATGAAAAAGTATGAATCAAAGACAAACAAAAATTGGAAATCTAATCTCATTAGTTTTTACCTTTTGGAAAGGTTGTGGCACAATTTGAGAGGAACATTTGTCATGAGGAAACTTCACTGTTGTTACATTTTTATTAGTGTCCTGCTTCTTGTGAGGACAAGCTTTTAGAAAATGTGAAAATACATTAGTAACCGAATAAGTCATTGGGCAGGATCTACAAACAAATTTGGCATTTCGAAAATCTATAACTGCTTTGTTTACCAAACCAGACATTCAAACAGAGTGTACACCTTAAAGTGGTAGAACTCAGACCACACCTTGTGTAGAGCATCAAAACAGAGTTTCAGTGTAACTGCTTTAAACCATTGTGCTTAAATTAATTTAGTGCACTTTCAGGGGAACAGCACCTGTTCATAGCGTAGTTTTTCTTTGTGGTTGTAAATCTGGATCCTTGAGTCTAAATAACTCTTTAAGACTTTCTTCTGCCTGTTTGTATGAAATACATTTCCAGGTTTGAGGAATTTCAGCAGGCTCTGCATTATATTTCATAGCAAAGTCTTGATTGTACTTTGTCATGACATATTTCCAGTAGTCTGATGCCTCCAGACTCACATCTGGAGAAATTTTCCAGTCTGGGAAAATCTGCTTGTAATCCTTGTAAGGGTGATATTTGTTATTTGTTTGATGGCAACGGAATGTTCTATCACTGATCACAGAAGAAGAGCAGATGTCAGTTTCAAGTTTCGCTGTGACATTCCATGTGTATTTACCCAGACCTTGTGGCCGATGCAAAGATGCCCAGTGTTCAGTGTGAGCTTTTCCTCCTGCATCACAGGGCGTTGCACAGAACGGACACTGTTTACCACATCCAATCACTCTGGTGAAAAGCTCATTCTGGGGCTTCATGTGAAGATTCTTTAACTTAGTTTGGATGTTTGTGTTTTGGAACTTGTCCTTCAAATCTTGTTTTATGTCCTTCAAACACTTTGTGAGTGAATCTGCAAATTGCTCCTGGTTTGCGTTGTTCAAGATCATAAAAGCATCAAGAGCATCTTGGGAAGTTTAGCTTCAAGTTCTCTGCAGATATTTTCAACAAATGACTTTACATTTTCATTTTTGTTCTTTGAAACATTTTTCAAGGTATCTTCAATGCTACTGATGATTGATTCAAGAAGTTGGTCCTCAAACTCAGAAAGTTTGGAGCAGGTTGAAAAATATTTTTCTATTTGTTGGAGAATCCAGGACTTTACATAATATTCATATTCTGTGTTGTACATATGATATTCAAGAAAATCTTTCCTTGAAAGCAAATCCAGTAAAATATAATACTGAAAGTTGATTTGTGTGCTAAACTCCTCACATTTCAGCATCTCATCAGTGATATTGAGGCCCAGTACACGATTGACACGGTCTTCTACAGCAGGCTTCAGACACTGATCTGCAAACTCTTCAGCCTTCTTCTGACACTGGTCCCGTTTATGGAAGACATCTTTGAAATCTGCGCAAAACTTTTTCTTGTTTTTCTTTAAACATCTGTATGGATCATTGGTTTGAAGAAAATTATGATGCAGTTCCTGAAATGTTCTGGCTGCAAATCCACAGATGTACTGTTTCAGATAAAGTTCAAACTCAATGTCTGTCTGAACATCTTTGTCATTTTGTAGACGTTCATCAATGATGTTCAATATCTCCTGAATGTAGGCATCGTGGTAGTCACTTTTTTTGGCCATTTTCTCACTTATCGACATTGTGCAAACTTCAATAATGCTGTCTGCTCTCTGTTGTAAAGCTGATATATGGTCTTGTACGTAAAGCCATGTGTTTACTTTATGTGTTATTTTCTTGATCTGTCCTTCAGGTTTGTATTTGAATGGTTTCAGCCCACAATCTTGAAGTCTTTTCTGACCCAGCAGTTCATTTGCATGGCTCCCTTTGTTTGACAGATTGGTTCTGAGGCAATGGTATACCTTGTTAAAAACATCTGTGGGCTTTTGTTCAGAATAGGTCAATTTTCCCAGAGTTTCTAACCACATCTCGTCAAATTCTTTCTCCAGTTGTTGATCAGTCATTTGGTGTTTTGTCTTTCGACATTCATCAATCAGTGCATACACTGCTTTTTCAATTTCTTTGGTATGATTTTTCTTTATTCGGTCAATTTCCACCATTCCCTGTCTAATCTCTGCTGCTGCTGAGAGCTGATGAAGGACAGAGTTTTCCAATTCCCATCGAAGACTCTTTGCACTGTTTTCAAATTCTGCTCTGTGTCCTTCCACCAGGTGGACATGACCCTCAGTTTGAGTGAAGTACTGTGTTAGGTTCTCCAGAAGTTTTTTCTCCCATTGGCACAGCACTGTGATAGCTTCAGTTTTCAGACTTAATAGTAATTCATTCCTCACAGATGTTTGGCCTTCTGAATGAACCTTTCCAAAGTTGGATATTTTTGTCTGTGCATTTGTGCCCCAGATGTACATTTCCTTTTTGAAATTCAATTCCCATTTGTTAAACTCTGTACAAAGTTTTATGTAGGCATCGGCTACAAGGCTTTTTCTGAAGCTAAAGATGAAGTTTTCATGCTTTACTGCATTCCACACGCTTTTTATCCACTCCTTAAAGTTTATTATATCATTATCAGATGATCTACACTTTTGCAGTAGTTTAATGATGTGTTTCTTTAGCTCATATACAGCTTCACTGTACCCTACATTGTCTGGTGCCATTGGTGGGTTTCCATTCCAAAAACCAGGAATGTAGCAGTTCCCAGTGTCAGGATTGTACTCCATCACATCAGTAAAGCTCTTAAATTCTTTTTCCATTCCAGCTGCTGCCTGAGTCATCTCATCCAGCTGTTGCAACAGTAGGTTTCTGTCTCGTAAGTTCTTCTCATGGGCTGACACATCAGACACATTCTGGTGAACAAAGTGACATTTAGGCTTTTTTCCCACCTCCTTCATCCTGAGAAATGCATGCACCACTATTTGAAGGATGTCCTTCATTTCAGTTAAATTCTCCATTGCAATGTTTACAATGGTTAAATCACTCAGCCCCACAACAAGTGTTGCAAACTCATTGTCATGTTCATAGCTATTGTCTAGTTGTGCAAGCTCAGGTGACTTTAGGCCCTCAGTGTCAATGATTACAATGAAGTCACAGTCTAACTTTGTCTTAAACTCTTCATGGACTTTGATGAGCAACATGAAGGCTCCTCGAGTGCATCGACCACTGCTGACTGCAAACTGCACTCCAAACATGGTGTTAAGGAGAGTGGACTTTCCTGTGCTCTTTACTCCAAGTACTGTGACCACCAGGATCTTGTTCTTTGGAGAAACCATTTTATTAAGCTGAGAGAGAACATCACTGACCCATTGAAGGGGTATGTTGGATGCATCTCTATCCACAAGCTCAAGAGGAAATCCATCCAGTAACAACTGTGCACACAGTTTAGGTAAATTATTTAGTTGTTGTCGGGATGGATCTGTTTCTGGAAGGAACCGTGAAGCTTCATAGATCTGACCCATTTCACGAAAAAAGTGTTCAGTCCCCAGTGAACTGCTAGTCAGATGTCGGTCAAGTTGTTTGATCTCCTCTTTGTTCTCAGAGCTCTTCCATTTTTCTTTGTACAGTTTCCTGAGTCCAGACAGTTTAATGCAAGACATATTATCAAGGTTCATCCTCATCCACTTCAGAAAGTAGCTCCTTTCTTTTTGCTGCAACGATAATGCATTGATAAAGCAACTCAAAGTATTTTTTTTTTTTTTTTTTTTTTTTTTTTTTTTTTTTTTTTTTTTTTTTTTTTTTTTTTTTTTTTTTTTTTTTACCTTGTCTGCACATGCTGTCGAAGGTTAACACTACAAGAAGTGCAATCTTTTAACAGCAATGCATATTTTATTATTGCAATTAAATAAATTTATTTATTTCATTGCATAATTGTGACCATCACCAGCCCTCCCTAGGGAAGGGTAAGAAATACTTTATTAAAGGGAGGATGTAAAAAAAAGAGAGGGCAGTGTTTACACCAAGGTGAGGGGTTGGAGGGGGGTGGGGAAGTTAACAGGGAAGAGGGATACAAGATAGGATATGGAATGAGTGGGGAATAGTTGTTAGGTTCCAAGTGATGCGATGTGAAATTGTGGTTGTGTATATTGTGCAGTTTGGTGACCAGTGTGCGGTTTAGGAATAATAGTGGTGGCTGTGAACAGAGGAAGAGGTGAGTGGAAATTCCATAAAACAGGTATTTGGGAACAAGGTGCAAGGTGTCTAAGGTTGAGCCCAGTATGAGTGTTATCCCACAGCCCAAGGCCAGTGCATACATGACAAATGTATTTCCAAGAACCGCCACTGCAAAACCCACGAGCCGCCCCCGGGCCCGAAGAAGCAGTCAGGCCAGCAGCGAGAGCGGGCAGCCTAAGGGCCCCCGGCGACCACCCCACGGCCAAGCAGCCCCCCGCACGCCCCCAAGGTCCCAAGCCGAGAGGCAGCCATCGCCCCCCCCATACACACCCGAGAAAGCCCCGAGGAGCCAAGGACCCAGCGCACCACGCCACCGATCCCACCCCCAACCCCCAGACCCCCCACCCCACCGACCCCCCCCCCCCACACACACCCCCGCGCCCAACCCCCCGAGGGGAGGGCCCAGAGAACTCCCTGCCCGAGGCCCCAGCGGAGGAACCGAAGCCCACGCCCAGCAGACGACCAGAGCCGCGCCGAACGGGCAGCCGGCGGGCACCCGCCGGCGAGCCCAGAGCCAGCAGGGGCCCGACCCCAGGCCAGAAGGACCCGGAATGGATGCAGCACCAGGAGCAGCCCGCCCAGGGAGGACGACCACACCCCAAGCCGCATAAGGCACCAGGGGGCCGCTGGGAGTCCCCCCGCCGGCACCCAGGCACCCCAACCTAGCCCCCCATGGCACCCCAGATCACCCCCTGCTGATGCCGCCCGCGCCACGAGCTTCAGTTTTTTTTAAAGCCAGGGCCCCCCCCAAGGGCCAAGCCAGACCGCCCCGCCGGGATGTGGCCCCCTGTTCGGGCCCCGACACCCTGCCTCACGGGGCACTGCCCAAGCAGGGGCCGTACCAGTAGGTACGCAAGGGCGCGGCACGCGCCACCCGCCCCGAAAGACCCCCGCCACGACCGGCCCGGCCAGCAGGCCAAGCACCCCGGGCCCCAGGAGCACCCCCCGGGAACAGGACCCCCCAAGGGCAAGCCCCCGGGCCAAGCCCCCCGGGACGCGCCCCCCACCCCGGCCCAGGACCCGGCCACAGCCCAGCAGAACCGCACAGCCCCAGACGGCACAAGGCCAGCAGCCCAGGGCCCGCCGTCCCCCGGACGGCGCAAGCCACGGGGCAGCGCCCCCCGCCGGCCCGCGAGCAACCGGCGACCCCCACCGCGGGGACGGAGGCACCCCAACGGCACACATCAAGTAAGGGACAGCAGCCCCCAGCCAAAGATGCCCCGGACCCACCCACCAGTCCGCAGATGGCAGGACGTACCCACCAGGCGGCCGAAAGCAACCTCAACCACCGGAACAGCTAGCGCCGCCCCCCCAGTAAACAGCATCATCCCGAGGCGCCAAACAACCCCGCCCCAACCCCGGTGAGGACACCAGCACCCCCCCAGCACACCCACCCCCCAAACCGGCGAGGCAGGCCGCCCCGGGCCCGCACACCGCGGGGCCCGCCCCCAAGGCCACCAGGAGACGAAACAAGCACCAAGCCACACCCAAGGGGGAGAGGCACCCCCGCGCCCCACCAGGCCGACACCGCCCGGAAAGACCCCGCAAGGAGAGACCCCGGCAAAGCCCCTCCGAGACCCACCGCCACGCCCGACCGCACCATCGTGATGTATTTTTACTCTATGCAGTGGCCCAGCCACCAACAGAGGGGCCAGGCCCCCACCGGAGAGGCCCAAATGTGTGTACCAACCCACCACCCTGTTATGGTGCCTCTCCATTCCCCAATGGAGAGGCACTTCCCGATCCCCTGTGTGAATGTGTGTGTTTGGTGAATGTATGGGGTGTGATTAAAAGAAGGGGGATGGAGGGGAGCGGTGCTCCCCATCCAGCCTCTGTGGATTTATGTGTATGTGGTGTAATAGGCCGGAGGGTGTAAGTGATAATACACCCTCCGGGGGGTGGCATGTTGAGATGTGATTAAAATTGGAGGGATTAGTAGGGCAACTAGGGTGGGAGTGCCGCCCCCACGCCACTACATAGTAACACAGGTGGCGGCCCCCTCCACCCCCAGCCCCACCATCCAGCCCCCCAAGGGTTGGGTATGGGTGTGTGGTGCATTTTGTGAGTGAGCCAGACCAGCTGGGAGTGTGGTGAAGTGAACATGTAGGAGGCCTGTCCGGTGTGAGCCGGGCCCGTCCGCATGGCGGGCCACGCGAGAGGGTAGATGGCGCAGACGGGCAAGTGGCACTGTGGGCCCCGGAGCAGCACAGCCAGAGACCCCCCCCCACGGCACCCCCCAGACCGCGCCGGCCCCGCGGAGCACGGCGACAACCCCCACCCCCGGGCACAGCCAGGCACCAACCCCATCCCCCGGCGCCCCAGGGGGCGACCCCCGCCGCACGCCGGCCCGGAGCAACGCCACCCCGCCGCCAAGGGGAGCGGCCGAGCAGGGGGGAGGCCCGCGCCAGCACAGGCCCACCCGGCGCCACGATACAACACTCTCCACCGGGAGGCGGCCCCGGCCCCCCCGACTAGAGAGGACGCCATCCACCGCCAAGCAGGGCCATCCCGCCAGCCACGGACCGGCAAGCCGGAGTACCGAAGCACCCCCAGCCCGGAACCGCCCCCCCACACCAACGGCGCCCATGGAGCCCCCCCCCCCCCACGGAGGCGATCCCCGACGACCCACGCACCGGCACGAGACACCCCCCCGACGACAGCCCACCCCGGACGACAGCGGGCCCGAGGCCACCAGCCCCGCCCCGCCCAAGGCTGCGCAGCGCCGCCACGAGCCGCGGCCGGTCCCCGGGCAGATGGCAGGAGAGCACTCCCCCGGAAACGTAGACCAAGGATCCGCCCCCGGGGCACCCCCGCCCCGGAATCGCGCCCACGGCGCCCGGTGCACCCAGCCAGCAGACCAGCCAATCCCGACAAGGATCCACCAGGCCAAGAACCACGCGCCGCGCCCCCGCACACCCACCCAATACGACCCCCGGGGAGACCCCATAGCACCCCCCACCCCACCCCTCTAGCCGTAACGGCCACACCCCGGCCATTGCGGTCAAACAAAAAGCCCCGGAGGGGGCCCCGCCTGGCTCGCCGCGCAAGCGACATCCCTGGCAAAGGCGCGCCCCAGGGAGCCAAGCCTAGGACCCGCAAGGGCCGACGGAGCAACCCACAGCCACACCCCGCCACCCAGCGACCCAGGAGGCAATCGCCGACCCCGGGCAGCAGCCACCCCCAAAGCCACCCCCACCCCGGATCCCCCCGGACCGGAGCCAAGGACCCCACCACCCCAGGCCCCCCCAACGAGACCAACTCAAAGTATTTGACATGTTAATGGAGTTTTGTTTTTGCCGCAGTCTGTTTTTCTTTTCCTTCAGGTTACTTTTATACTTTTCTATGTTTTCAGATCCAAGCTTTCGAAGGCGAAACTCTTCTTTCTCTAGACTTGTCAGTTCCTTCCATATTTGGCCTTGTAATGGAAGTTGCTGTTCTTTGAATGTCAAAGGGTCTTTAATATCTGCAGTGATGGCGTCAGCATGTTGTTTTGCTGTTTGACACTCAGGAGAGTCTTCATCAACCCAGATTCCCAGTTCATGGGCAACGTCAGCCATCTGCTCAATACTCATCTTTCTGTCTGTCTTGGAAATCATGTCACTGACTTCTTCCCTCAAAAAATTAACAACATCTACATCATTTACATTTTTGTTCCGAATGATGATGTTGTTTTTGGTCAGACCTAACTTCCTTGACACTTCTTTTAGAATTCTGACATTAATCTGTTTGTTATTGTTAAACACCAAAAAAGTCTGAGCCTTGTGGGTTCGGGTCGACAGCAGATTACTGGTACATTTGGCATCTAACTTGTCAAGAAAAACAAAAACTGCTGCAGATGTTTGACACAAAAATGCGTACTGTGTCTCAAAAGATTTAATGTCCCCACGAAGGTTAGCCACAGCCACTGGTTGACTGAAAATGTCAATGTTTTTGTTGCCACAAGGAAGGTACCAAGTAATTTCAGTCAACCCATTGGATATTCTGCGTGGACTGTTACCACATTCCATATTTCTGTGAACAAAGATGTCATGGTACTGCTGTGAGTTACTCAGCAGCTTGTTCAGGGTCTCTGACTTTGACAGGGAGCACTCACCCAGTCTCACAAAGGAGACCATTGGTAGATTAGAGAGGACTATTCTTTCTTCAGTGAAACCTTTGGAGTCTGAAAGAGCTTCAGGTCTATACTGCTTTACAATGTCTCTCATCGCCCACAGCATCAATGTGCACTGTTGACTGTCACAATTGGGAAGCAGCAGAGGCAAAGAAAACTGACACATTGACATTTTTAGAGCCATTTCCTGCTGAACAAACCCATCAGAACACAGAAAGAGAGCAGTGATCACATCTAGAGGATTTACCATGTCTTCTGATTTAGAGATTTCAAGCAGGTCTTCATAATCAATGTCTGTGGTCTTTGAAGCATCATCAGTGTTGGATCTTAACTGTTTCACATGTTTTATATTCCTTGCTGTCACATTAACCATCATTAATTTCTTCATAAAATACCATGGAAGGTCTGATTTACTTTTGTCTGGTTCTTCGTTTAATGTCTTGTCATCAATTTGACGTATTTTGCTAAGTGATAGCTTCTCTTTGCTGTGTCCTTCCAAACCAAGATCCTTCATAACGGTCATCAGGTTTGTCTCTAAAAATAAAAAAATAAAAAACATGAGGTTATATTTTATGGCAAGGCAAGGCAAATTTATTTGTATAGCGCATTTCATACACAAGGCAACTCAATGTGCTTTACATGATAAAACATTCAATTGTTTAAAATCAATAAGAACATTTAAAATCATCAGTAAAATCATCAACAAACACATTACATCAACAAGATGACCAAAAATCTCTCTCTCAATCATACGCAGTAGAGAAAAAAAGTGCCTTTAACTTTGATATAAAAATGTTCACATTGGATGCTGACTTCAGCTCTGCTGGCAGTTTGTTCCACTTCTTTGCAGCATAACAACTAAACGCAGCATCACCATTTACTGTGAGCTCTGGGCTCCACTATCTGACCTGTGTCCATGGATCTGAGAGACCTGCTGGGTTCATACCTGACTAACATGTCACTGATGTATTCTGGACCAAACACATTCACAGATTTATTCACCAGCAGTAGAACTTTAAAGTCTATTCTGAGGCTGACTGGGAGCCAGTGTAAAGACTTTAAAAATGGAGTAATGTGTTCTGATCTCTTTGTTCTGGTTAAGACCTGAGCTGCAGCGTTCTGAACCAGCTGTAGCTGTTTGACGCTCTTTTGGGGGATTCCTGTCAGAAGACCATTACAATAGTCCAGTCTGCTGGAGATAAAAGCATGGACCAGTTTCTCCTGATCTTTCTGAGTCATTAAACCTTTCACTCTGGAGATGTTCTTTAGGTGGTAAAAGGCTGTTTTTTTGATATATTTGATCTGACTGCTGAAGGTAAGCTCTGAGTCAATCATAACACCAAGGTTTTTGACTTGGTCTTTAGCTTTTAAAGATCGAGACTCAAGATAATTGCTGACAGCAGTCCTATTTTCCTTGTTACCAAAGACAATCACCTCCATCTTGTCATGGTTTAGTTGAAGGAAGTTTTCACTCATCCAGCAGTTTACTTTTTCTAAACAGTCACACAACACCTCAATGGGACCATAGTCATCTGGGTTCAGTGATAGATATAGTTGTGTGTCATCTTCGTAGCTCTGATAATCAACCTTACAGTTCTGTAAAATTTGTCCTAAAGGAAGCATATAAAGGCTAAACAGAAAAGGTCCAAGAACAGAGCCCTGAGAAACCCCACAGGACATTGGTAATCTGTCAGATTCAAAGTTTCCAATGCTTACAAAATAGCTTCGCTCCTCCAAGTAGGACTTAAACCATTGCATTACTTTTCCATTTAGTCCAACCCATGTTTGCAATCTGTGCAACAAAATTGTATGATCTACAGTGTCAAATGCAACACTTAGATCCAATAGAATGAGAACAGATACTTTTCCTGAATCAGTGTTCAACCGTATGTCATTGATCACTTTGATCAGAGCAGTTTCAGTGCTGTGATGAGAACGAAAAGCTGACTGAAATTTATCAAATATTTTGTTGAATGTTAAGAATTGACTCAGTTGGTTGAAGACCACCTTCTCAATGATCTTGGCCATGAATGGAAGGTTGCTGATTGGTCTATAGTTAGCCAGTATAGAGGGATCCAGTGTTCTCTTTTTTAACAGAGATTTCACAGCAGCTACTTTCAGGGATTTTGGTACGGTGCCTGATTGGAATGAGCAGTTAATTATCTGACACAAATCAGTGACAATTGACTTTACAAAAGTTTTAAAGAAGTTTGAGGGTATTGTGTCAAGGCAACACGTTGATGAATTCAGCTGCTGTACAGTCTCCTCTATTGTTTTTGGGTTCACTGTAATAAACTCTAACATTGTAGTTGACTCATCCCTCAGTGGTTGAAGCTGTTCAAGCTTTTTGTTATTTTGCTGGTTTGTTCTGATGTTTGACCTTATTGATTGTATTTTTTCATTGAAATATACAGCAAATTCATTGCATTTTCCAGCTGACAGTAATTCAGGGGCTATCTGATCTGGGGGGGTTGTGAGCTTTTCAATTACAGAAAACAACGTGCGAGAGTTGTTGACATTTTTGGCAATAATTACAGAAAAGTATTGCTGCCTTGCTTTGAACTAGCCATCATTGAATTTTCGCAGACTTATTTTGTATAGTTCTAGATGAATTTGGAGTTTTGTTGATCTTCATTTACGCTCAGCTCTTCTGCATTATCTCAGTCCTCCTCCAAAGTGTTTTCTGTGTGTTTGGTTTTCTCTTAATTTTGATTGGAGCCACCACCTCTATGACATTACAGACTTTTGTATTAAACTCATCCAGAAGATCATCAACTGTCTCAGCACTCAATGTTGGTGTCATTGCTATGGCTTCCATAAACTGTGCACTTGTGTTCTCATTTATGTACCTTTTCTTTAAACACACATAACTAGGGGGAACAGATGTTACAGTCTCTAGGTAAAAAAAGACAGAAATGATCAGATAGAGCTAAGTCTCTTACATCAACAGCAGAGATATCAACACCTTTAGAGATAACCAGATCCAAAGTGTGACCTTGAGTGTGTGTCGGACCAGTCACATGTTGTGTAAGACCAAAAGTATCCATTAAAGCATACAGTTCTTTGGCAGTATTGTCCATGTTATTGTCTACATGAATATTTAAGTCACCTGTTAATATTAAAAAGTTATATTCAGTGCATACAACTGACAGCAGTTCAGCAAACTCATCCATGAATTCTCCAGAATATTTTGGGGGTCTATAAACGACTAAGAACAGAACTCTTGAATCACCCTTCAGTAAGAATGACATATATTCAAAGGAGATAAAATCACCAAATGTTATTTCTTTGCACTGAAATATTGATTTAAAAATGGCAGCAACTCCACCACCTTTCCTGCAAGTACAACACTTATTTAGAAAAATAAAGTCTTGTGGTGCACTTTCATTGAGAATAGTATTACTGATACCATCATTCAACCATGTTTCATTAAGAAATAAAAAGTCCAAGTGATGTGTCAAAATACTATCATTAATTAGTAGTGACTTGTTAACAAGAGATCTAACATTAAGAAGAGCTCATTTTAAAGACTTTACTGGAGACACTGGTGGACTTTTTGGATGACATGTTATAGGAGTCAAATTTTTATCTCTATAAAGCTTTTTGCTTTTCTTTAATTTCACAATTTTACCTGTGTTACCTGTCACCACAGGAATTAAAGAAGCTGCATTAACTCCATAAGGCCCTGACTTTTTCTGGTTGTTCCTAAAAATAGAGATATTGCAGTCTGGACCCAGCACACATCAGACCTGTGTCGCTCTGAGATGAACACAGCTGGCCTGAGGAGAAGAGTGATCCTGGGCCTGGTATCGTCGAGGAGGGATGGGTGGTGCAGATTGGTTCTTTAGAGGAGATAAGACAGGACCATGGTGGGGTAAAGGGTGGGGTGTCAGTCTTGTGCCAGCCAGAACCAGCTCGTTCATCTGGGCAGTTAAATCCAAGAAGGCAGGGGTAGAAGAGAAGCTGGATGAGGTGGAAGTAGGTGAACTTTGGGGTGAAGCAGGTGGGACCTGAGATGTGGGGGTTGGGTTGACCTCTTCATTTTGGCGATTTTGATTTGTTGCTGGAATCTCATCGACTCCATGTTCTTTCCTTGTTGTTTTGTTCTCGATGGTACATGTTGTCCTCTGTCTTTATCAGAACTGATAGCAGTGTGACTGGTGAAGTAAAACAAGTTGGATGTGAAGAGTTTTACTCCTGCCTTGTTTAGACACAGTCCATCTGCTCTAAAAAGATGATGACGTTCCCAAAAAATAGGAAAATTTTCTATAAAATTTAGTGAAAGGGCAGCACAAGCCGAAGACAAAAATTTATTCAAAGAGTAAATCCTTGAGAATTTCAGATCTCCTTTGCGGACTGGAGGTATCGGGCCACTGATGAACACTTTAGGCCGTAAACAGCTCACAGTTTTGAGCAGATGGGTGAAATCCTGCTTTAACACCTCAGACTCCTCCTTGGCTAAATCATTTAACCCAAAATGAATAACAACATTTTTCAAATGTGGGTAATCTGCAACAATATGCAAGATTTTGTCAGCCAGGTCTGATACTGTGTCATTAGGTAAGCAGATCACTTTCACGTTGCTGCTAAACATCTTCTGAGCATCTTTAACAGAAACGTCTCCCACTATCAATGTGTGAGGTTGTTGCTTTGGCCTACCATGTCGCTTTTGTTTTCCTGAAGCACTTTCAGTCTTCGCAGTTCCAGAAGGTTGTGTGTTGACCTCATTAGAGCCAGATCCTAGGTCATTCAGCAGTGGGGCAAATCGATTACCCAGTTCTACATGAAACTGGGTTTGTGACTTGTTGATACTCCTGCCTTTAACAGATGTCCACTTTTGTGCCTGGGCAGACAAGGGAGTTGATGTTGAGGCTGCAGTCTGCGAAGCCAGTGCAGGCCAGTCCGTCTCATTATTGATATCAGGGCGCTTTGCTCGGCCCGTTAGCCTTTGAAGTGGATATGACTTTTTCTTAGGCTTAGCTCCCAGAGTATACCAGGGAGGACTCGCACCTGTTGGCTTATCCTCCCTAGGTCGGATAGCTTTGTTAGCACGGGCTGGTAGCAAGTTAGCTTTATCCACTCCGCTGTTTTGAAACAGTCGTATCATTATCATATCCACAGTGTCCATTAACCTCAATGTTTACTTGTATTCCTCGCACTGTAGTCTCCAGTTCAGTAATCTTTTGGAGAAGACTGCTGTATTCTTTTGTGGAAAGAGCCATTCTTCAGCTAGTTAGCTTGCTACTTGTAGCTAGCTAGCTTGCTACTTAGCTTTCCAATTGAGCCAGCAAATAAAAAAGCAGTAGATGATTACCTCAGAGCCAGAGTCAGATGGTAAATGATAGTTTGATGTTGAGGTATCGTATCATTACTCAGAAGAAAAAGTTCATGTTTAGTAAATAAATTCCTCTGTGAGCTCCGCTCTGCTCTTTTGCATACATTTTAACTAATGTTTCTTCGACTTCAATAGTATCTATACCCCAAACCGACTTTTTCTGATACATTTGGGTATTAAGTAGTGCTGTTTATTAATCCTTGTCCCAATCTTCACATTTACTAAAAGTATTTTCATTTTGCGTATTTAGCGTATTTTGTTGTAAAATGTCAGTCACTGCCCTCTCAGGGTTGAATTTTGCTATTGGCTGAGACGGATTATTGTGACCATCGCGCGTCCCCGACTTTCACTGTTGGCCCCGCCCCTCCTATAAATGCTCATCACAGCCCACAGTGAGTGGAACCTCACTGCTCCTTGTAAAGCAGCCCGGTTCAGCGGTGATGTTTTTGACCTTGTGCTTCTATAAAGCACAGTCTTCTCATTCAATGGAAAAAAAAACTATCCTGAGACCCGGCAATAAATGTGACCAATGATGCCTGGTCTGTTTGTAATCTTTATTTACTTTATCGTAATTTTTAGCATTCTGTGACGTCAGATGAACTGTCAGTTTGCAAATGATATGTCCAAAACACACAATGGTTGATTTCTGGAGAAGTAAACTTAACAAATGGTATTGAATTTAAGCACGAGTTGTAGATAGAAATTTCACTTGTTACAGAATTTGTCACAACACCTTTCTGTGACTACCATTATGAATAGGTAGAGCAGGGTCGATCCATGTCTTAGGCACACTGAACATTTTTTGTTTGATCAGATGAATACTTTTTGAGATATGGCCAATTTAGTGAGGGGGTAAATGTTGATTTTTGCGCTTTCTAATTCTTCTTCCATTTTCAGCTTCCAATATCTCAGGAACTACACCACATAGGAAACTGAAATTTTGGATAGTAATAGATCTCTTAGAATATACAATCTGCTTAATATCAGGAGCTAATCAGATCATGTGATAAATTACACTCACTATGAATTGTTTTAGATACATTTGTGTCTTTAGTTTGATGATGTACAATGGAGTTACTGTTATGTGAAAGTCTTAATAGATTTGGCTTTTGTGTGAATATAAGTTAATTCCAAGAAGATTAAAAAAAGGTTCATTAATAAACCATTGGTGTCACTGTAAACAGAGGATGGAAATGCAACTTTGAGTAGACAAATTATCCATTTCTTGTTTTTTTTTCTGACATTTTTTCATGTTCAGATTCAGGATATTTCCATGTGTAATAATTTCACATTGTCACTTTCTTTCAATGTGTTCAGTTTATGCTGGGCTGAACATGACATGATACATCTAAATAAAACATATTAACACACTAAAAAAAACAATTAGTTTAGATTAGATTTTTTTTTTTTTTTTTTACATTGACATGAAAATTTTTTTAAAACTGTGTGTTTGTATTGAGTCAGTGACACTGATTAAAAATCACACAGTGCTGCTTTGTGGCCTGTGTGATGTTTGCACATTAATGGCAGAACAGTGACATCTATTGGATCTGGGAGGTAACATCAGTTACAGTTTCAGTGAGTTTGTCAACATGTCCTTCAGACAATAAACCTGATACTGTGAAGTACGTTATTGTGAGTCTGGTCTATAATAAATAATGCACAGACATTACAGCCTGCTGTGTCTCACTTGATAGGAAACCAAATATTTAACAACCACTGCAAATTAAATGCAGACAATTCTGCATGTTTAAACTGAATAAAACCAAGCTGACCTTTAACATCTGTAGCAATGAGTTGACTGTCAGCATCACTGGTAGAAGATGGAGGTGAAAGAGGATCTTTTGGGTCATCAGCATGAAGATTAGCGGAGACATTTCCGGCGCCGACTCCCTTCATAGATGTGGGACACAAAATTACATTTTATACAGTGAGAAAACTGGTAACATTTTGTAACATGTTTAAAGAAACTATTTACCTCTGTAGCATGGAATTGGGCCTTTGAACCTTCGTCCTTATCTGAACATATAAGAAAAATCATTATTAAAACCCTTTGAAAAGTCTGCACCAGGGCCAAGTTTTTTAAAAGGTGTAATCTGGATAAAAATGATCTGGCTTCAAAAAATCCCCTTTTTTTGCAATTCCAGATTAAAGTGATTTTGTGGATTTTGTCCTAGGTTTTTCAAACTACGATCATTCTATCCAGATACCACAAGATCAGGATTACAGAATCAAGATTACCTGTTGTTTACATTATTATGACACAAACACTGTTCAACAACCAGTACAGAGAAAGTTAAGACATTTTGCATGTTTAAACTGATTACCTTGACCTTTAATATCTGCAGTATTCTCTTGATTGTCAGTATCACATGTAATGACTGAGGTTATAAAGGATCCTTAAGTCTTCAGAGTCAAAATTAGCAACACATTCTCTTCCCCAACTCATCACATATTGACGATTGGTCAGGACCCCTTAGCGTAGGTGTTCGACACACGAGGTACCCCTTTGGAGTTCATTTTCGATGCTGAGAGTCCTTAAAATGCTTGTAATTTGTTCCGCCCAGTCTTTTCATTGGGCTGACGTCAGGTCAAGTGACTGTGGGCTCCTCAATAAAAAATTCACAAACTTAGTGGATGTTGTAATTCTTTTGATGAAACCTTTCTTGTTTTCATCTCCTAAACATGGTTGTTGATCAGGCAGCTTCTCCTCTGGTGTTAAATCCTGGAGACCTCACCCACAATAAAAGTGGACCCACGCAGAAACAACAGGCTGTGTTTATTTTGGAGAACTGTACTTTAACTACCTGCACTGTAAACATAAACCTCCCTACCTGTCCCGGTCCCGGTGTCGGACGATACACAGAACTTAACAAGCAGACACATCTGCTCAACTGACGCGCACGCAAGCGCATCAGCACTTTTCTTGCTTTATTTTTTTTATTTTTATCTATACTTTATATTAATTCCCATTTTATGTGTTTCTACACCTCGTTTCTACCACTGTGTTGGTCAAAGCTTATAAATAAGAAATACTACACGTCTTTTTTTTTTTAAATATTCATATAAGGGGGCCGCTAGAGAGCAGGGAATGGAGTAGGACACGTGGGTAGAAGCTCCCGCAGGCTTTGTTTAAAATCCCTTTTTGTTGGCCTATTATTTTAAATATTTTTGAAGCCACAATGAGTTTTGGAACTGACTTTTGTAGTTTGCAACTTTTGACCGAGTAAATATGCAGAAAGACTCCACTGAGCCTCGGAAAACTACCCGGCAGACGCGGCCTGCAGTGCACACTAAGACCACGAGCTCCGGTGCGTCTGCTTCACCTGAGGACTCCGCCTCCTCGACTGGAACTCGCAACGTGGATGCACTGAAACTGGAGATATTAACGTCTTTAAGACAAGACGTTGTGGCTATCTTTAAAAGCGAAATGCGAGCTGCATTGGGTTACGGCCTGGCTACGATAAAAACTGACTTACAATCGGTGAAAATGCAACTTGCAAATGATAAAGCATACCGAGCTAGCCACGCTCAAAGGTACTGTGGGAAACATGGAGGTGTCACTCTCTGGCTGCACGGATGATGTTGTTTAGTTCAACACCAAGCTAACGAGTTTAGCAGCCCAGGTTTCCAGGCTGGAGAGTAAGTGCGATGAGCTGGAGTCTAGGTCACGTTGGAATAATATCAGGCTCGTTGGCGTCGCGGAGGAAGTGGTTGCGGATACTACCACCGTCGCTGCTCTCCTCATGCAGGCATTCAAGTTGGATAAGGAGCCACTTCTGGACCATGCACACCGAAACACTCACCCTAAGCCACGACCGGGGGATAATAGACCGCGTCCCATCATTGCCAGGTTTAATTACTACGGTGATTGTGCGGATGTGCTACGGCACGCGAGAGAGGCTCAACATATTGTTGTTGGCGGTGCAAGGATCTCCGTCTTCCCCGACCATACTGCAAAGGTGGCCCGGGCCCGGGCTGCCTTTAACGATGTTCGGAGGCAGCTGCGCGGGATGGAGGGGGTGAGATATGGCCTGTTCTTTCCAGCCCGCCTTCGGATCAGTCACGGTGGGGTGGTGAAGAACTTTGTTTCAGCAGAGGACGCCATGGCCTACGCCAAGAAGATAAACACTGCCTGATGTATCCAATAATTACGGTGCAGTACTATCAGTAGAGCCACAGAGCTCCATGCTGCTGGTTTTGTTATGTATATTGTTGACTTGATGGTTTTGTTATGTTTATATTTTAAGCTTTATAACCAAATTTGTCCATGTTCGCTATCAATAGGGCTCTTTTGCACACAGTTATTTTGCCTTCAAGTACTAAGTTTTGAAATATTCCGTCCTGGCTCTTTTCAGTTAACTTTGGAAATTATCCTTTTTACTATTCATTCACACTTAAATGTTTAATTCTAACTTAAATCCCATCACTTGGGCAAGCCAATTCGTTTTCTTAGATGGAATATACGTGGCATGGGCAGTCCAACCAAAAGGGCAAGGGTTTTTAGTCATTTAAAACGGCTTAATTCTGACATAATTTTTTTTTACAGGAAACCCATCTTAGACTTAAAGATCATTACAGGCTCCAGTCTCCCTGGGCAGGTCAGACCTACCACTCTAATTTCAACTCTAAAGCTCGAGGTGTTGCAATTATGTTTAATAAAAGGATCTACTGAGATTATTTGCTGATAAGGATGGTAGATATATTATAGTAGCAGGCATACTTATGCAAACAAAAGTGGTATTTGTTAATGTTTATGCGCCAAACTTTGATGATGTAAATTTTTCTAACCGATTACTTAGTGATATTCCTTATTTAAACACTCATTTGTTGATTTTTTGGGGGTGATTTGAATTGTGTGTTTGACCCTGCACTGGATCTTTTTCTGACTTCATGACCCAATCTGGTCTGGTTGACCCTTGGAGATCCCGTCATCCCTTGGTGAATAAGTTTTTCCTTCTTTTCCCCAGTGCATCAGTCATATTCAATAGAGCATTTTTTTGTAGACAATAGACTCAACTTGTGTGTCGTTTCCTCTGATTATTCAAATATTTTAATATCTGATGATGCTCCTTTGCATCTAGATATTCAGTTTTTAATGTATAAACCTACACCCCCTCTTTGGAGGTTTAACTCTTTATAATTGGCAGACAATACATTTTGTGAATTCATTTCAAAATCTATTCGTGACTTCCTGGCCATTAATCAAAATGAATCCACTGCTAATTCATTACTCTGGGAGTCACTAAAGGCTTTTCTTAGAGAGCAGATTATTTCATTCTCTTTTCACTCCAACAAGAAACAAAATGCCAGACTCACAGAATTAACATCTTCTATTGGTGACCTTGATCCAGAGTGCGCCTCTAACCCTACTCAAGAATTACTTAAGAAGCGTCTAAATCTTAAAACAGAGTTTGATCTCATCTCTTAATTGTTTTATTATTGCAGTGAAATAAATACATTTATTTATTGCATAATCGTGACCATCACCAGCCCTCCCTAAGAAAGGGTAAGAGTTAATTATTTTGTTGAAAGTGTAATGTGATGCTACAGTTGTGAATATTGTGTTGTTGGGTGTAATCTATTAGGTCATTCTATACATTCATATTGGTATCTGTGTGGTGTTAGTATCATGATACACTGCAAATAGAGAGATGTCATCATGATTTTTTGCCTACAGCGGCAAAACTTTGTATGCTGGCTCTACCCCCATGGAAGATGATGCTCAACGCACAGTGTGTGTTCTGCCTGTGGGAGTGGTGGCCCTGATAGGTTTTGGTTTTCTTAGCATTTATGGATTTAGTTTTCTCTAATAACTTCAGACACAACTCCTGCCTTGCCTGTCTGCCTCCTCCTTACCTCTGTGCTTGGGTCCTCGTCCTCCAAACACTTTACCTCTCATCCTTGACTCAAGGCTTGAGGAAGAATCATCTTCTAATTCCTTTTTATTAAAAAAATTTAAAAAAAAAAAAAAAAAAAAGGGAGAGAGGAGGAAAAGGTGTTTAAGAGAAAAAAAAAAAAAACAATGTACATTTATGATAAAAAAATATAACAGAATTTTTTTTTTTACCATTGTTGTGGTTGTACACAGTCGTCTTTATTTTGTTCTATTCAGCATTTCAAACCGCTTTTTTCTGAACATAGCAGGAGATTAGCAATTAATATTTTATTTCAGTGTAAGGTTGCAGAAATTCAAATGTCCTGATCCATTAAAGAAACTTCAATACAACAAGATACACAAACACGTTGCTAACACATTGTATGAAAAAACCCAGGATTAATTTATCATATAAATGTATCAATTCTGGGCACTTTAAAGCTGCAGTATGTAGAATTATGAGAATTGTATAGAAAACAACCACACTCACTCTACCCTCCCTGAGTTAGATTATCCTCAGTGTTTGTTTCCCATTCAGACAGCAGAGCAGAGTTTTAGCTTTTTTTTTTCCAACCTTTGCAACATTTCCTAAGTTGTATGTTTTTGTCTGTGTTTGTGTTCCTAGTGATTTTAGTTGCAAGCTCTATCATTCATTATATATGCTTCCACTAGGTAACATTATCAGAGAACGTGATTTAAATTTCCATTGCTATGCGGATGATACACAGCTTTATCTCTCAATGAAATCAGATGAAAATCATCAGTTATTAAAACTCCAGACTTGTTTTAAATACATCACATCCTGGATAAGCTGTAACTTTCTCCTTCTTACCAGGATAAAACCAAAGTGATTCCAGTGTCTCTGGATGACATTACTCTGTCATCCAGCACCACAGTAAAACACTTAGGCATTATCTTTGATACTGACTTATCTTTTAACTCTCATAATAAACAAATCTCAAGGACAGCTTTCTTCCACCTCCGTAATATCTCTAAAATCAGAAATATCCCAGAGTGATACTGAAAAACTAATCCATGCATTTGTTACATCTAGACTAGATTATTGTAACTCTCTACTTTCAGGATGTCCCAATATCTTACTAAAAAGTCTCCAGTTAATTCAGAATGCTGCAGCTAGAATACTAACAGTTACTAACAGGAGAGAGCATATTTCTCCAGTATTGGCTTCCCTTCATTGGCTTCCTGTAAAATCTAGAATGGAGTTTAAAATCCTCCTGCTAACATACAAAGCTCTACATGATCAAGCTCCTGTATATCTTAGAGACCTGTTAGTGCCCTATCGTCCAGGCAGATCACTCCGCTCTCAGTTTGCTGACCTTCTAGAAGTTCCTAACATGTCTAGAAGTAGAACAGGAGGAAGAGCTTTCAGCTACCAGGCTCCTCGCCTTTGGAACCAGCTCCCAGTCTCAGTATGGGAGGCTGCTACTCTCTCTACCTTTAAGGCTAAACCCAAAACCTGCTTATATGCTGAAGCGTATACCGTATAATCTTTAAAAGTCCTTCTAGAGCAGCCAGGAGATAATTAAACACACCCGTTCATGTGAACACACCCAAAACATTTTTGTTGGGTCACGGAATTTGTTGCAACACCTGATATACTGTGGGCTTAGTCAGATTGGTCAAAATAGCGTAAATGTTGCAGTGATTGGACAGAATTAAAGGGCCACAAAGAATTTGTAGGGATTAACTGAATTTGCATTAAAAGTTGTGATCGCAACATTGCAATTTCCTGAGGGTCTGAAAATTAAGCAGTATAGCATTGAGAATAGTGATAAACAAAGATGCGCGCATCACACACACACACACACACACACACACACACACACACACACACACACACACACACACAGACTTTCATGAATATAAATGTTTTGAGATTAGATATCAGAGAAACTCAAGATCGAGGTCTATGTTTTGAAGGTAAAGAATTCATCTATGGCTCTAAAATATACTGTTTTGCATCTCAAAAGCCCTAAATTCAAATATCTATAAATGTACCTTAAAGAGAGAATTCCTCTGTGGTCAGTGGTCCTTTCATTGAAGAGGTTTCTGGTTGACTCTACATTATACAATAAAAATATCCTTGCTGGTTGTTGGAGACAATAATCAACTGTGTGACTAGAGTTGTGTGTAATAAATATATTCCTGTGTGGGTGGAGACAAATGTCAGACCCAGCTGTCAGCCAATACTGTCATAAGGTAGATTTAAAAAAAACATACAAGATTATCAGGTCTGTGGTTGATTTTTTTGTGTGCTCTCCTTTGATAGTAAATAATGAGTAGATAGACAGTTGTCCTCTTTGTAAAAACATCATCCTTCCCTGACTTTCTTTTGTTCACCATGTATTAGGTTCATAAAAATATAAAAGTTTAACCTTTATAGTTTTGTATGTTTGAGGTGTTGTCTTTATATACCAGACCTGAAAACATTTTGTTCAGTTCTCTCTGTCCTCCTGCCTTAAGTTACCTTCAATAGGACTCATACTCCCACACTTTAAGACCCCTGGACTAGATGATAAATAATGTATCTACCATACTGGTTAATCAGTTAAAAGTCAATAACTAGTCCCGAGGCCTCACTGGGTTTCAAGTTCGAGTTTTCTGGATTACATGCTTTACTTCAATCAACTAAAAGTTAGTTGTTTTCATATTGTCTCTGTGTATGGACAGATTACATCTCCAGAAACTATGAAAATGTGAAGACGATCTTCAAAAATGACACCATGAACAGGTTGCTTTTTCACCAGTAAACTGCTGGACGAGATGAAGAACTGATCATTTTATCACCTTGATTTTGATTGGTTCATCATTGACTATACTTGTAAATACCTGTATGCTTATATTTTCATGTATATTTATATCTTATGTTAGTATTATTATAATCAATGTTTCTGACTCATTGTATGTATCTTGTCTGGTGTTGTTTCAACTTTGCTGTAATTTCTTCATTTTGAGAGCCATTGTAGTGAAATCTATTGGTTTTATTGATGTATTTATTATTATTGCTTGCTATCTATAGATCTTGCTAGATGTCTAAATCTCATCCCAGTTTGTTACTTATTTCTCCTCAGTTCCTTTATTCTGTTTTTATAACTTTGAACTACAGAATCAGAGGAAACAACATTCCCAGTTTATGTATTAAATGTATTTCTACTCAGTCTTTTGCAGTATCTACAGAAACATCAAGCTAAGCCTTTTGACTTCAGTTCACTTATATCAGTGACTCATAGAAAGCCTGTTTTTGTGAAAAGAGGTCCTCACATTTCAGGTTGGTGCTGCTGTCATTGTGCTGTATTTGCTCCAACATATTGATGCAAAATGTGTTTTATTATCACAAACTAAATTATTTGTCCTTGTTTGGATTAATTTGATATGTTTTTACCTTATTTTGCAAAGTTACAGCCTTGTTTGCAATTATCATAGTTGTCTTTGTCAGTTGTTTGTTCAGCTCTATAAAAACTCAGTGAGGGAGTGACTGCTGACAGAATGATGCTGAAGGTGAGGTCTTTGTTTTGCTGTACATTCTTATTCCTTAATATTTGGCCTCAGACTGAAACTGAAAGCAATTCTAAATAAAAGGATTTACATTTTGTATTTTCTTTATACAGATTGAGGTTGTGAGGAAGTAATGAAAATAATACATTCTTTAAGTTGTGGATGATTGATTGACATCAAGGCTGTAAAAGTAATTTTAGTTCATTGTTATTAAATGGGCCGAACCAGTAAAGTCAGGGCTTAATAACCTATTATTAATAACATTTTGTTTGAGTGCAAATAACTGAAAATATATTGTGGTTAGAAATCTCATGTATAGAACTATCTTAACATTTAATAAACAATAAAAATAATTAATGAAAAGGTGCTCGATGACAGTACAGATCCCAGTGGATCTACAAAACATTAAATCACAGGTATCTAAATCTGAACAATAAAGTATTTTACTACATATTTAAAACATTTAGATTTAGAAATTATTTTACACTGAATATTTCGACTTTGTCAGTGTGTTAGAATGTTCTTGGCTTTTTTAGTTGTTTTTGTCTTTATCATTAATTAATATTACTTTATTATTACAGTTCTAAAATATGTGATTGCACAATTGTTTTGTTTTGTAAAACCATAGCCACTATCGTTATCTTTTTCAGTAAACTTAAGGTAATGCAACATTAGCTTTTACATCATATATATTGATGTATCAGATTCTTTTCACTGCATCATAAAAATCTGATGCATTTTGAAAAATGTGCAGTGTAACGTGCAAAATCGAATGGTTTTACAACTCAGTACATAATAAACTTCTCCCTGCTACCATCACGCTGGTACTACCACTGGCTCTGCATAAAGGCTGTGGCTGAGAGAATGAGAGTTTCTTCAATAAGGTCATTAGTTTACTCAGTTCTGAGAAACAAAGTGATCCTCCACCATTTTTACAAGTTTGGCCTAAAAGTTTCTAAATGTTCCTGTTAAAAATATATGTGTTGAACAAAGCACTGTGTTATACACCATATTCATTTTATATCCTTTTTAATGATGACATTTTCTTTAGAATGTATTACTAAAAACAGTTTGAACAGAAAACCATTTTTTTTAGTACTACATATAAAATATTTGATCTACATTTGAACAATGTGGTATTTTACTACAGTATATCATTAAAAACTTGTTCAGATCTAGAAATTAATTTACTTAAATATTTCCTCATATCAGGGGAATTCCTGAACATATGAACTGTCTCACTTTACAATGTAAACTTCAGTACTGGAAAATGAGGAAAAGTGTTATTTTATCCCTCTATTTTGTAATTATGTTATTAGTATCATGGTAATTATGGTATAAGTGGAATGAAAATGATAAATGTTTTGTATTTATATTCTAAGTGTGGCGTACAATAGTATTCTGACCCTTTACCCTGATTGTTCTAAATAAAATCCAGAGCAGCCCAGTCCTTCAGAGGACACCTAATTAGTAAATAGAGTCCACCTGGGTGCAAGCTAACCTCAGTGTGAACATAGTGTGCTCTGTGGCGCCCCAGATATTAGATAGACAACATTTGTGAACAAACAGGTCAGCGATATGTTAGTATACTTGGGGTCACAAGAAGCGATTAACACCTCATGACCAGCTCCCAATCAGCAATCGTATGGTTACAAGAAAATCAAACATGTTTGAAATCCTGTTCGCCCCTCGTGAGAATATCACACTGTTGATGCATTGCCAGGAACCAGCTTACCTTAAACTCCCACACTGTGCATGTGCAAACACTGTGGGACTGCTGTAAAATTGATGGACTGTACTGCCCACATCTGTCCTCCCAGTTCTTGGTCCATCACATCGCCGCCTTTTCTTTTTTGAAGCTCTTTTTGCTGAGATTTGGTTCTGGTTCTTTTTCTTCTGTTTTAATGGAAACGCTTCAGAGTTCTTCTTCTGAAACAGCATCATAAAAGGAGAAAAGGATAATAAAAGTTAAAAATCCAATTCAAATTCATTCAACCAAAGACTTTTCTGAAGTCTTCAAATTATTCTTAAGAGTCCACGCAGTCAAGCTGCCGGAGAGAATGGTGCAGGTTATTCCCCTCCCTGTCCCTTTTCAGGCAGGGTAGAACTGACGTGATCACCAGCTCAACTCGGTTCCCACAGAGAAACACATCACGTTAATTTATGACAGACGTAAGGCGTTACGTCACCATTAAGCGACTCTGGGTTTGTTGTTGACAGTACATTCTGTTAATTTCATATTTTCTGTTGCGTAGGGTAACTATAAACCAAGATTTACCCAGACACGTGCTCTTTTCATGGACTGGGTTTCCCAGGGCCCCTGAACGCATCACGTTAATTTAAATGACCGTAACTCTGCTCCTATTTACTCTATCGGAAAAATTCCACCAGTTTATGAAAGATAATAAGTTGCTCTTTACAGCCAGTGTCGGTACATTGCGGTAATTTTACTCACACGTAACGGAAACATTAAAGATGCTGCTTTGTTTTGATGAAATCGACACAAGGAACAGAGAGAACCAAGTGAGTGAGAAAGAAAGAGATTAAAACAGACCAAATAACGGTGGATTTATTAAAAATGAAAGACTCTCTCTGACGATGAAAACCACCATGGATGGAGGTTCAAAGGGATTTGAAAACAAAGGAGGAAACTGAGCCTATAAAGGTAAGATCAGTTTAATTTCTGGATCAATAAATGTCGTTCTGATTTTGTGGAGCTAGTCTTTGTGTACATTAATATAAGTGTAAATAGATGCTTTTAATGTGTGAGACAGTTTAGGACAGAGTATTTGTGTGTTTGTTTAAACTTTGTGTGTCTGTGTCCATCTGAGCATATTTATCTCCATCACTTTCAGTTTTCCTTTTGATGAACATGACATTATCTAACTCTTCTTTTATTTCTTCTTCTTTAAGTCCATGCAGAGTGGACACGCCCCTCCCTGGACATTAAAACCATGAGCTGATCCTAGTTTCCATCATCTGGTCTAGACCCATCACTTCTACAGACAACAGACAGAATAAAGCTCAGAGTCAACATGGGATGCACTTATTTATTGAAATTTATATTAAATGATTATTTAATTTTCTGTAATTTTATTTTTTAGATGTTTTTAATTGTTTCAATAATTTAGAGACTTAAGGAACAGATTGTTATAATGCATAATAAAGGTGATTTACTTGAGTCATCACTAATTTCAGATTGTTTTTAAGTCTTTGTATAAAAATACTTTAACAGGACAACAATGATGTGCAGAGCTGCAGTAATGTTGTCTTCATACAATAATAATAATAATAATAACCACTGCACACGCCACCAGAGAAGCTTCCAGTGAATAATTTACAAATAAAAAAAAGTTCACTGATCTCAATGTCACCATCAGTGAACTTTTTTTTTTTTTTTTGTAAATTATTCAAAAAAGATGTCATCATCACAGGCCTAAAGATAAAACCCAGGAGCTACTCGAGTGACGAAGAAACGAAATCGATTGAACAACAGGTCATTGACTACCTGGAGTCGAAGGACATTGTCCTGAACCCTGACAACATCAACTCCTGCCATCTCCTGCCAAAGAAAAATGATAACAGAGCTGTAAAAATAACCTTCACGAATATGAAATTCAAAGGACAACTACTGAAGCAAGGAAATAAACTCAAGCTAACGAAGGTGTACATCAATGAAAACCTGATGAAACAAAATGCAAGCATTGCATGGAAGGCACACCAAATAAAAAAAGGAGGAAAAATTGTGAAGACTTGGACAAGAAACTGCAGGATTTACATTATACCACTAGGAGAAGAGGATGGAAAACCAATCCTCATCAAAACGATGGAAGACTTGGGAAAATACGAAGGATCCACCTAAACAACAACATTACTGATGGTAATCATGGATATGGACCCAGATCTATATAAACACTGGAAACAAAACTCACTGTGATTATTTTTACGGAGACTGAATTAAATGTGGAAACCAAGAGTAAAAAAGGTCTGTCATTTATTCATTTCAATTGCTAGGTGGTGGGGTGATTAAGGATTACATTAAATTTAAATTCAAAGTGTTTATTGTCATATGTGCAGTTAGAAACATGTTTTCCTGTACAATGAAATTACTACCTTGCTTATGAACTAAGATATAATACAATGAAATTACTACCTTGCTTATGAACTAAGATATAATAATGTGTTTATACAAGTTAAATCTAACAGTGGAAAATACAACACTGCCAATAGAACTAACAACAGCTGGATTAACCTTCATGTAGAGACAAAACAAGCTGCAAACTTGTGTGTCCAAAAGAGACATTCCCGAGTGGTGACATTATGAATGAAAAGGGAAAAAAACTTCCAAACAACTTCGAAAGAGGAACTATTCTTGAACTGGAGGAATGCTAACAACGTCTGGCAGGGAACAAGGCCAACACGAACAACGATAGAGAGGAAGAGGAATAAAAACAAGACAACACTGACTACAGATGAGAATACACAAGAAAGGACTGTTCAGAACAACTCAAGAATGTTTGACCAGAGAGACATGTAAACCCATGTAAATTTGCGATGGTAAAACAGGGGACGGGACCCAGATAAGCAAACTGCTTCTCTCGTCTCCTTTTTCGGCATGTACAAAAAATGTAAAAAAAAAAAAAAAAAAGTGAATGTAACCATGTCGGAAATAAACTGAATAAATAAAAAAATAAATAAAAACAAAGGTAGAAATAGTTTATTTAAATTATGAAATTAGTGAGTTGTTAAAGTGCTGAGGTGCAGCGGAGGGTCTTCTTCTGCAGAGACATGATGATGAGGGGTCCGAGTAAAACCCAAAATTCCATGGTAATTTTGAGGGTATAAACATGCATATAAACACATTACTGGTATATTAACCCATATAAACCAAAAAATACAGAAATGGGACATTTTACGGCTGTGTAATGTGTAACATATTACTGGTATTTTGAGAACAGGACACATGTAGATTTCTGAGCAATTCATTATAGTTGTGCAGGACTAACAGGAACTCCACATACTGAAAATTGGTATTGCCACATGTGCACTAACACGACACGACCTAAGAAGAGAACTAAAATAAGATTAAAAATAAATAAATAGTTGCAACAATTTGCAGTCTTGTTCCAAGTTCTGCTGTCATAATATTTCCATCCTTGTACTTCCAATGTTTAAATGTTTTGTTTTTAAGGTTCATGTTACATTTTGCAAAAGGTTGCACTTTATTTCTGGCTTATTGATTTTTGTTTGGAAAATTATTACCCTTTCTTTCAGACATTTCATTTATTTGGGCTTGTATTTGTGATGTTCTGTTTTTGGTTACATTTAGATGAATAAATTAATATACTACACTTTGCTCCCCAAGACACTGTGTTTGTTTTCATTCTACAGAGTTTGTGAGTATGTGTCCCAGAACACTGAAACACCATATATATATATATTTATATTATTTATACATTAGCAGCAGTACAATGTCCAATTTCCATTTTTTTCTGGGTTATATAATAGCCAACCACATGTGTCCTGTCCACAAAATACCAGTAATATGTTACACATTTGCAGCAGTAAAATGTCCCATTTCCATATTTTCTGGTTTATATGGGTTAATATACCAGTAATATGTGTTTATATGTATATTTATACCCTCGGAAATACCCGGACCTGATGATGAGCTGCTACACTCCGTTACTGTCCCGCTGTCGGCTGAACAAAGAGAAGTCTTGACGGTCATGTTGTCCTCTTCCTCCCTGAGTTCTCTGTGGTGTTGTTCATATATATCAGGTAACGCAAACTCTGAACTTTTCATCGGCAAACGAGCACTTCTTTTTTTTTTTTTTTTTAACCTTGTCTGCACATGCTGTCGAAGGTTAACACTACAAGAAGTGCAATCTTTTAACAGCAATGCATATTTTATTATTGCAATTAAATAAATTTATTTATTTCATTGCATAATTGTGACCGTCACCAGCCCTCCCTAGGGAAGGGTAAGAAATACTTTATTAAAGGGAGGATGTAAAAGAGAGAGGGCAGTGTTACACCAAGGTGAGGGGTTGGAGGGGGGTGGGGAAGTTAACAAGGAAGAGGGATACAAGATAGGATATAGAATGGGTGGGGAATAGTTGTTAGGTTTTAAGTGATGCGATGTGAAATTGTGGTTGTGTATATTGTGCTTATTGTTGTGTTGTCAAGCCAGTTTGGTGACCAGTGTGCGGTTTAGGAATAATGGTGGTGGCTGTGAACAGAGGAAGAGGTGAGTGGAAATTCCATAAAACAAGTATTTGGGAACAACGTGTCTAAGGTTGAGCCCAGTATGAGTGTTATCCCACAGCCCAAGGCCAGTGCATCCATGACAAATGTATTTCCAAGAACCGCCACTGCAAAACCCAAGAGCCGCCCCCGGGCCCGAAGAAGCAGTCAGGCCAGCAGCAAGAGCAGGCAGCCTAAGGGCCGCCGGCGACCACCCCACGGCCAAGCAGCCCCCCGAACGCCCCCAAGATCCCAAGCCGAGAGGCAGCCATCGCCCCCCCCATACACACCCGAGAAAGCCCCAAGGAGCCAAGGACCCAGCGCACCACGCCACCGATCCAACCACCAACCCCCAGACCCCCCACCCCATCGACCCCCCCACCCCCCCACCCCCGCGCCCAACCCCCCGAGGGGAGGGCCCAGAGAACTCCCTGCCCGAGGCCCCAGCGCAGGAGCCGAAGCCCACGCCCAGCAGACGACCAGAGCCGCGCCGAACAGGCAGCCAGCGGGCACCCGCCGGCGAGCCCAGAGCCAGCAGGGGCCCGACCCCAGGCCGGAAGGACCCGGAACGGATGCAGCACCAGGAGCAGCCCGCCCAGGGAGGACGACCACACCCCAAGCCGCAAAAGGCACCAGGGGGCCGCCGGGAGTCCCCCCGCCGGCCCCCCAACCTAGCCACCCATGTCGCCCCAGATCACCCTTCGCTGATGCCGCCCGCGCCACGAGCTTCAGTTTGTTTTTTTTTAAAGCCAGGGCCCCCTCCAAGGGCCAAGCCAGACCGCCCCACCGGGATGTGGCCCCCTATTCCGGCCCCCGACACCCTACCTCACGGGGCACTGCCCAAGCAGGGGCCGTACCAGTAGGTACGCAAGGGCGCGGCACGCGCCACCCGCCCCGAAAGACCCCCGCCAGGACCGGCCCGGCCAGCAGGCCAAGCACCCCGGGCCCCAGGACCAGGACCCCCCAAGGGCAAGCCCCCGGGCCAAGCCCTCCTTGGCGGCCGAGCAGGGGGGAGGCCCGTGCCCGCACCAGGGCCAGCACAGGCCCACCCGGCGCCACGATATAACACTCTCCACCGGGAGGCGGCCCCGGCCCCCCCGACGAAAGAGGACACCATCTACCGCCAAGCAGGGCCACCCCGCCAGCCACGGACCGGCAAGCCCGAGTACCGAAGCACCCCCAGCCCGGTACCGCCATCCCACACCAACGGCGCCAGTAGAGCCCCCCCCCCCCCACGGAGGCGATCCCCGACGACCCACGCACCGGCACGAGACACCCCCCCGATGCCAGCACACCCCGGACGACAGCGGGCCCCAGGCCACCAGCCCCGCCCCGCCCAAGGCTGCGCAGCGCCGCGGCCGGTCCCCGGGCAGATGACAGGAGAGCACACCCCCGGACACCCAGACCACGGATCCACCCCCGTGACGCCCCCGCCCCGGAATGGTGCCCACGGCGCCCGGTGCACCCAGCCAGCAGACCAGCCAATCCCGACGCGGATCCACCAGGCCAAGAGCCACGCGCCGCGCCCCCGCACACCCACCCAACACGACCCCCGGGGAGGCCCCATAGCACCCCCCACCCCACACCCCTAGCCGTAACGGCCACACCCCGGCCATTGCGGTCAAACAAAAGCCCCGGAGGGGGCCCCGCCTGGCTCGTCGCGCAAGCGACATCCCTGGCGAGGGTGCGCCCTAGGGAGCCAAGCCGAGGACCCGCAAGGGCCGACGGAGCAACCCACAGCCACACCTCGCCACCCAGCGACCCAGGAGGCAATCGCCGACCCCGGGCAGCAGCCACCCCCAAAGCCACCCCCACCCCGGATCCCCCCGGACCGGAGCCAAGGACTCCACCACCCCAGGCCCCCCAACGAGACCACCCCCCAGCCAACCCACCCGGCACGGCACCGCCCGCCCCCCAGGCGGGAGCCACAGCCCCCCCACCAGCGCCCCAGACCAACGGGAGCCCCCCAAACCCAACCCAACAGGATGGCGGGCGCAAGAGCAAAGGAGGAGGAGGGGGGAGGACGAGACAGGGGGACAGGGAGCAGGAGCAAGGAGCGGCAGGGGAGCACGCAGGGCCCCAGCCCCAGAGACCAACCAGATGCGTATGCAAGGGGCAACAGCGCCAAATCAAACAGCCCCGGGACCTCGTGAACACCCAGAAGGAATGCACACCCGTGCCGAGGCAGCAAGACACCCCGGCAACCCACCCCAGCCATCCTGGCCAAGACCACCCCAGAGGCCCAAGGCGGCCCAGGCCTACAGTTGGGCTAGTGCATTAGTAAAGAGTGGTGCTGGCAGTCGCTTGCAGGCTAGATCATCAGGCTTTTAAAAATTTAGATTTAATGCAATTAAAAAAGGAGTCCAACGCTCCTCAAAGCACATGATTTTTTTTTTTGTTTTCTGAGAGCAGACATCTTTTCCATGGAAATAAATTCTGTGAGGAGATTTTGCCATTGGTTTATGTTTAAGGATTTTTTGTCTTTCCAATTTAGTAATATTGTTTTTTTTGCTATGGCTAGTGCCGCAAGGATTGATTGTGATTGGTTTGCTGGAAGTTGAAGCATTGTCAGGTCTCCAATCAAACAAAGATTTGGAGATAAAGGAATCCTGCAGTCCAAAATGGAGGACAGTTTTTCAGTGATTAGAATCCAAAAGTGTTGAACTGGGGAGCAAAGCCATAAGGCATGTAGATAGGAATCCGCTGTATTCTGGGTGCACTGAGAGCAGATGTCTGTTGCTGAGAAGCCCATTTTATGCATTTTCTGTTGGGTAATGTGGGATCTGTGGAGGACCTTGTATTGAATTAGCTGAAGGTTTGTGTTTTTTGTCATCTTAAAAGTATTACAACAAATTTCTGTCCAGAAATCAGTGCTCGGGGTGATTGAGAGTTCAGCCTCCCACTTCGCGATTGGTAAGTAATTACAGTTAGTGTTCGAGAGCGCTCTGTATATTTTTGAGAGTTTTTTTGATTTTGTTGAGATTTTTTTCATATATATAGCCAGTTCTGGAGGTTGTAAAGTAGTTAAGTCTAGTGGAGTAGTTTTCTTTATTGTCTCTGTTACTTGTAAGTACTGTAGAAAGTTAATTTTATTCATATCGAATGCTTGGGTTAGATTGTTATATGTCCTGAGCTTATCATTTTCGAAGAGGTCTTGGAGATGAATAATTCCGCTATCTTCCCATGTTTTTAGATAGAGTGGTGTTTTTCTGTTTCTAAAGTCAGGGTTGTGCCAGATTGGAGACAGCATGTTAGTTTTTAATTGAACATTTGTTATGTCCAGGGCTTTCCACCACGCAGTCAGGGTGGAGGCAATCAGTGGGTTTTTAAAGCAGTTATGACGTTTCAGGGTCACAGTGATAAAAGGGAGATCAGAGAGTTTAATATGTTTGCAGTCTAGCTGTTCTATTTCTAGCCAGGTGTTGTGGTATTCTTTTGGTTTTAACCATTCTGTTAAATATAGAATTTGGTTTGCTAGGTAATAATGCGTGAAATTAGGGGCTTCCAACCCTCCCTCGCTTTTATTTTTTTGAAGAGTTGAAAGGCTTATTTTGGGTTTTTTATTCTTAGCATAGAATTTTGTAATTGCAGAATCTAATCTTTTGAACCATTGCGTTGGTGGTTTCAGTGGGATCATAGAGAACAGATAGTTTATTTTAGGTAAGATTTTCATTTTAACTGAGGCTATTCTGCCAAGGAGTGAGATGGGGAGATTGTTCCATCTCCGCAGGTCTTCTGTGACTTTATCCAACAGAGGGTCTAGATTCAGTTTAATTAATTCATTTAGGTTTGGTGATATATTTAAGCCTAGATATTTAATTATATTTGTGGGGGAGGGGTATTGTGGGTTTTGGGTTGCTGGGTTCCATGAATTTTTCGTTAAAGGAAGGATTGATGATTTTGACCAGTTAATGGAATAGTCTGATAGTTTAGAGAAGCTGTTTATTAGTTTAAATAATTCTTCTAATGAAGATTGGGGTTCTTCTAAATAGAGTAAAATGTCATCCGCATAAAGATTAATTTTGTGTTCTGAAATGGATGAGTGGATTCCTCTAATAACAGAGTTCTGACGAACAGCTGATGCGAGAGGTTCAACAAATATTGCAAAAAGCAAAGGTGAGAGTGGGCAACCTTGTCTCGTTCCCCTCTGCAGTGTGAAGCTTTGGGATGTTATTTTGTTTGTGGTTACTGAGGCCTTAGGTTTAGAGTATAGGGTGGCGATCCATTGTATGAATGAATCTCCAAAGCCAAATCTGTCAAGGACAGCAAGGAGGAATGACCAGTTGACTCTCTCGAATGCTTTTTCTGCGTCTAGTGACAAGATTATTGTTTTCTTTTTAGAGTTCTGTGCCATGTTGATCAAATTAAACAGCCTTCTAACATTGTCTGTGGAGTGTCTATTTTTAATAAATCCTGTCTGGTCTTGGTACATAATTGACTGTACGACTTTCTCTAACCTGGAAGTGAGTGCTTTGGAAATAATTTTTATGTCTGTGTTAATAAGTGAGATGGGACGGTAACTTGAGGGTAACATGGGGTTTTTGTCTGGTTTAAGTAGTAATTTAATGTTTGCTGTATTCATGTGACCTCCTACATAACCTTTATTTTTAATCTCTGTTACTACTCTGAAAAAGAGCGGAGCCAGTACTGACCAGAAGTGTTTTAGGAATTCAGCAGGGAACCCATCTGGACCTGGTGCTTTGCCTGTTGACATGCTATCCAAAGCATTTTGTAGTTCTTGTAAGGTTAATGGTGAGTCTAAGGTGGTTTTCTGCTCTATGGTGAGCTGTGGTAGGTTTAAGTTATTGAGGAAGGTTTTCATATCATCAGGGTCAGGGTTTAAGTTTGATGAGTATAAGTTTTGATAGTAATCATGAAAAACCTTATTAATGTCCTGAGGTAAGTTTAAAGTTTGACCTGAATTATCAGAAATTGCCGCTATGAAATAGTTTTCTTTGTTGTGTTTAAGCTGATTTGCTAAATATTTGCCTGATTTATTATTGTAGTCAAAGTTTTTGTACCGTAGTTGCTGTAAAATAAAATCCGTTTTCTTAGATAAAATTATGTCCAGATGAAGTTTTGTATTTTGGAGTTTTTTCCATAAAAGTTCAGACGGGTTAGCTGCGTATTCTTCCGTAAGTTTATTAATTTTTTCTTCAATCGTTTTTTCTGCTATCTGTTCCTGTTTTTTCTTATAAGAAGAGTATGATATAATCTTCCCTCTGATGACAGCCTTGCCGGTTTCCCAGAGTAAGGACGGTGACACTTCCAGAGAATCGTTTGTTAATAGAAAGTCCTCCCATTCTTTTCTTATCATTTTACCAAATTCACTGTCATTAAGTAAGGAAGTATTAAAGCGCCACAGAGAGGATAATTTCTGATTAGGGTCACACTTCAGGGTGAGGGATATCGGGGCATGATCGCTAATGATTATAGGATGTATTTTAGAGGAAATCTTATGTGCAATGGATTTATTTGAGAGAAAGAAGTCGATTCGGGAGAAGGATTTATGCACAGGGGAGAAGAAGGTGTATTCTTTTTTAGTTGGATTGTTCAGTCTCCATACGTCACCTATTCCAAGATCATCCATGTAATTCATTAATACTTTAGCAGATCGAGACGGTTTTGTATTTGGGCACTTACTGGATCTGTCTAATGATGTGTTGAGTGTCAGATTGAAGTCACCTCCGATGATTACAGATGAATCTGCAGATAGGTCCGATAGCTCCGAAAAAACTCTATGGAAGAATTCAGGGTCGTCGTTATTGGGGGCGTAGAGGTTTAGAATTGTGAAACATTTATTATAGATTACCACTTTGATAATAATATATCTACCCTCTGGGTCTATGGTGGAGTTGATTATGTTAAAGAGCAACCTTTTGTTGAAAAGAACCGAGACTCCTCTTTGCCTGGAATTGAAACACGAGTTATATATTTTGTTAAAATTTAAGTCTGTCAGAGATTTTTCTTCTGATTGAAGTAAGTGAGTTTCTTGAAAGAAAACAATGTCTGCATTTAATCTTGATACATAATCAAATATCTTGATTATGTATGACAAACGAGCACTTCTGACACCGCTATCATTGTGCAATGCGGATGTTTATGTGCCGTAAAGTGTCGCGCGGTACCAACGTCATCACATTTTGCGCGCGGGTCGAGTCGAGTTGTGAGTGCACATGCGCGGCCAATCGTGCCAGTCTGGCACGGTGTTTGGACCACCTCTTCCAGCAGGACCATCGGGCCGTTACCCCCCCTACGGTGCAGTTCACACCTACGCAGGCCAGACAATGGCCCCCCATGGTTTCACACATGCACAGAGCTGGTTAGGAACGGCCCTGTTTGCCAGTGTGAGTACACCCTTAGAGATATTTAGGAAACCCTGGCCTGAAGACCGAAGGGTGCGCCCTGAAGTGTAGGGGCACAGTAAGTCAGTGATGTACTGAGGAGCCTGACCACGCAACGCACGGAAGGTCAGGACAATAATTTTAAACTCATTACAAAATTTGACCAGGAGCCAATGATGATTAAATAAAATGGGGGTAATGTGAGCTGTTCTGAGTACACCAGTCAAAAGTCTGACAGCAGCATTTTGGACGATTTGAAGTCTGTTCAGAGTTGACTTGTTGAAACAAGTGAAAACAGAGTTACAATATTCAATGCGGAACGATATGAACTCATGGATGATCATTTCGAGATCCGATTTTGCCAACAGATTCCTCACTTTAGAGATATTTCTCAGGTGATAAAAACAGTTTTTGGTCAGTTGACGACCTTCCTAAGACATTGACTGATCAAACACAACCCCAAGGTTTCTGAGGCTGGTTTTCACCGATGAGCCCAGAGCACCAAGGGAGTTCTTAATCAGGGAAATTTTTTATCAGTTTCTGTTTTGTTAGAATTAGTTTGAAGATAGTTCAATGACAGCCAGTCTCTGATACAGGATACACAATCCAAGAACTCAGATAAAAAGTGAAACTCTGAGTCATTAAAGGAGCAGTAAAACTGGATATCATCTGCATTGAAATAAGACACATTTTTAAAACCACGGATCAACCGACCAAGTGGCGTCAGGTACAATAAAAACAAAACATGTGGAGTGGCCCAAGTCTCTGTCCTCGGGCCACTCCACATGTCAGGTTGGACACATTCAACATTACTTCGTTAATAGCAACATTAAAACGTTCTTCTATTTATATATGAGGTAAACCACTGGAGAACAGCCCCAGAAAACCCCATCTTGGATTTGAGTCAATCAATGAGTATACCGTAATCTACTGTGTCAAAGGCCAATGTCAAATCAAGTAAAACCAAGACTGTGTAGCGACCAGAGTCAGCAGACATCATCACGTCACTGGAAACCTTCATAAGAGCAGTTTCAGTGGAGTGGATTGACCTAAAACTAGATTGATATTTATCATAAAGATCACGTTCTTCCAGGAATGAGGTTAGCAGCTTAGCCACCACTTTTCCCATGATTTTTGACATGAAGGGAAGTTTAGATATGGACCAGTAGTTTATAGGCTCCCCGCGACCAAGATTAAGCTTTTTAAGAATGGGATTCAGTATAGCGTGTTTAAAGAAGCTGGTGGCTGAGCCAGATTGAAGTGAAAGGTTCATCAATTTTACCACCCACGGACCGACAACATCAAAAACATTTAAAAACAGGGAAGTAGGAACAATGTCCACAGGGCTCAATGAAGGTTTCATCCTGCTCACTATAACCTGAACATCCTGTAGGCTGACAAGAGAAGGAGGATCATGAACACACGGGGGCTGAGGCAATGCACAAGCTAACTAAGGGAGGAGTATTACTGGTCCTAATGTCTTGTACTCTGTTCACAAAGAAGTTCAAGAAATTGTTACAGTCAGTGTTCACAGGCACCTGGGGAGGTGAGGGTGAAATAAGATTCTAATGGTGTCAAACAAAACTTTGGGATATCTCTTATTTTGAGATTTTATTTTCCGACCTCTCCAAAAGCTAAAAATGGCTTCATTCAACTATGGACATGGTTTTTTATTTAGCTTAGAGTATTTTTAGCTGGTGCTACTGTGTTCAAAACAGTCAAACAATGGCTATTAAAGTTCGTCATTAACGTGTCAACGTCATCACAACGAGCAAAGGTTGTTAGGTCAAAAGAGGTCATTAATAATGTGTCTCTGCTTTTTCACATTGGTATTTGTAAGATATGCTTCAGCTTGTGTCACTTGTTTTAACTAACTGTCACGTTATTATCTGATACACACCTGTTTTAACTAACTGTCACGTTATTATCAGTTTAGATGCACACTAGAAGAATGTGTGTTTGCAAAACATGTCTGTTTCACCCCACCCAGTCTGTTGTAAGATGATCTGGGTGCGGTTCACATCTGTCCTTGACTCTTATCTCTGTAACTAATAAAAACACTCAGCACTGAAGCATCTCTTCAGAGCTTACAAACTGAGTCCAGTGTCTGTGTCTCTTGTTTTGAATCTCTCCTAGCTGCAGCTAGTCTTACTCCACTCCTCATTGGGGACTCTCATAGAAACCTTAGGGTGCCTAACCTGAGTGTTTTGTTAAACTATATTCAGTCGAGCAATCTCAGTGGTCTTAACGTATTTAGACCTGACATTTCTCTGGTGCCGAAACCCGGGACCTCACATCTCTTCTTTTGGATCGACGCCGGGAGCAACACGACCAAGAATCTGCCGGCAGTCCCTCCATTGTAAGGGACGGTCACAGCGTGCCCCCAGCGCCGACCCGGGGGACGAGTGGCAGGTCCTACGAACCAGGGAAGGCACCAAAACAGGTGAGAAGCAATTCTCAATATCTCCTAAGCCTAAAAGTACGTAGGGTGGGATCTATGTGGAGTAAATAAAGGTCATTTTACGACAGTTTTAGTGGTTAAAGGAATTACCATTGGTGAGTCCCAGGGAAGACTGGAATGTGTTGGGTTTGTTGTATTGTGAGTGTTGTGAAGGTTGCTGCACTTGTTGCAGTGTGTTGTTTGTTGTTGCTGTTGTTGTAACTTTTCGTGCGCCATGGGTAACGCACAAAGGAAGGCCGTTTTAGATAGTAATGATGTCAAATTTATGCAGAAAAAATGTACTGGGAGTTGTTGTTACCTTGCGGATTGGGTCACAAAATGCAAGTTTTCTGGTAAATTGACAGATAAGGAAGGTATAGAGAAAGTGAAGACATACTATGAGGGAAAGACAGTGGAGGCTTTGAGAAAGTTAAAAACAGAAAAGGCATCACTGTACACAGATCACATCAGGGTGATATGGATGTGGATCCATGCAGCAGAGACAAGACAAAGGCAAGTCGAGAGGGCAAGGGAGCGGAAGAGAGAAAAAGAAAAGGGCGTAGTGGCTACAGTAAGGATAAAATCAGACGATGAGACTGTTGTACAGCTCAGGCAGAGGAGCAGGAGGAGTCAGAGGAAGATAAGGAGTATGCTGAGGCAGAGGGAGAGCATGTTAGTGCTGGTGCACAGGGACAGGCTGACTGTGAGGTGAAAAGTGGGGCTAGGAAAAAGGAAGGGAAACAGAAAGGTCTTCCTAGCATCCGTAGCTCACTTAGAATAGCTAAACAAAAGTCAGCCACATCCCACAGGCCCAGGATTAAACAATATCCGTTAAAACCAGATGCCAAAATGGGCATTAAACCTGTAATTCAGGATTTATTAACTGCTGGAGTTTTGAGAGAACATGATGATGCTGAGTGTAACACTCCTATATTCCCAGTAAAGAAACCACAGGGTGGTTGGAGGATGGTCCATGATTTAAGAGCGGTGAATCAGGCCATTAAATCACGCGCTCCCAATGTCCCAGACCCTCACACTCTGTTGAATGAATTAAAACCCAATCAACATTTCTTTACAGTAATTGATTTGAGTAATGCATTCTTTTCAATACCTCTCGACCCCACAGCACAAGGATGGTTTGGTTTCACGTATGACAACAAAAAATACTCATACACGAGGCTACCACAAGGATTTTGTGATAGCCCTACTATATTTTCAGCTGAAATTAATCGCTGTTTAAGCACACACACACACCCAGAAACCACACAAATCTTGGTGTATGTTGATGACATTTTATTGGCAAGTCCTACTTTGGAAGAAAATAAACGTGAGTCAATCAGATTATTCCAACATTTGGCAAAAACAGGTAACAGAGCTTCGCTGGAGAAGTTACAGTATGCATCACCTGTGGTCACATTCTTAGGACATAACATCTCATCCAGAGGGAAAGAAATAACCACTGTAAGAAAAAATGCAATTCAGCAGGCCCCAAAACCACACACTGTTAGACAAATGATGGCTTTTCTGGGTCTAGCTAATTATTGCAGAGCATGGATCCTAGATTATGCATTAATAACGGCTCCATTACAGCAGGTATTGCAGCACTCTGATTACCAAGTCTTAAGTAATGAGTTGCAGTGGACAAAGGAAGCTGAGGATGCTTTTGTGACCATAAAGCAAGCCATTATGAGTGCTGGTGTTATGGCCCTACCTGATTATGACAAACCTTTTCTCCAAACTGTAGATTGCAGAGACGGACACATGACCTCCGTTCTTTTACAACAATATGGAGATAAACAAAAACCCATTGCATTCTATTCTAAAAGGTTAGATGATGTTGCGAGAGCTTTACCACATTGTGTTCAGGCGGTGTGTGCTGCAGCAATGGCTGTGCACGCTTCAGCAGAGGTCGTATTGTATCATCCATTGACACTCCTCGTCAGTCATGCTGTAGACATCCTATTAACACAAACAAAGATGTCGTTTCTCTCACCAGCCAGGTTTTTACATTTAACAGAAACCCTATTGTCTCAACCATATTTGACAATAAGAAGGTGTAACACTCTTAACCCTGCTTCCTTGTTGCCACATGCACAGGAGGGTACCCCCCATGTCTGTGAGGAGCTGGTGACCAAAAATTGTAAACCCAGAGTTGATTTAACTGACCTTCCACTGGATAGTGGTACTACTGTATTTGTTGATGGTTCTTCGTCTAAAGCACCAGACGGTACCAATCATACAGGGTACGCTGTGGTTACAGTTGACAAAGTTTTGAAAACAGGGAAGTTGGCAGGAAATCAGTCAGCACACGCAGCAGAAATAGTTGCATTAATAGAGGCATGTAAATTATTTGAAAAACAGGATGTAACTATTTACACAGACAGCCAGTATGCTTTTGCAACAGTCCACACTTTTGCAGCACAGTGGGCACGCAGAGGAATGAAAACTTCGGGAGGCAAACCAGTACAACATGCCTCCCTATTGTCTAATCTTTTAGCAGCTGTCTTACTCCCACGTAGAATCTCCATCTGTAAATGCAAGGCACACACAGGTCATTCAGACACTATCTCACTTGGAAATGCCAAAGCAGATACCGAGGCAAAAAAAGCTGCACACTCGTCCTCTTTGTGTATACTTAATATCACAGAGAATGACCTTCCCCTCAGTCTGCCCATGGGAATTCTCAAAGAAATGCATGAGTCTGCACCACAATCAGAAAAAGACATCTGGCTAAAAGA
Organism: Gouania willdenowi; assembly: GCF_900634775.1. NCBI lineage: Eukaryota > Metazoa > Chordata > Actinopteri > Blenniiformes > Gobiesocidae > Gouania > Gouania willdenowi. The sequence continues at coordinate 19,353,403 of NC_041061.1, read as the reverse complement.
TGGTGCAACTTTGTCACCAGAGGGGGTTTATCGCATTAATGAAAAACTGTGCCTGCCAAAAGCCTTATTTGAAATTACTGCTAGAATGAGTCATGGGATTGCCCATGTCTCAACAGGGGGGATGATGGACATTGTGGGACAGACGTTTCATCTGCCCCTGGGCCTACAAACCTACTTTAAAACTTTTTGTAGGAATTGTATTGTCTGTTGTAAACATAATCCTCAAGGTAACATGAGGCCCCCTAGAGGCAAGACGCCAGTAGGCACCTACCCGTTTGAGGTCATGATGATGGATTTCATCACATTACATAAACATAAACAATACCAATATTGTTTAGTAATGATTGATTCTTTCTCCAAGTGGGTTATTATAGTGCCAGCAAAACATAATGACGCTATGACAGTAGCAAAGGCAATCCTTACCAGAGTGATCCCAGAGCACGGCATCCCAAGACAGATTTGGAGTGACAATGGTCCACACTTCAGGAACGCTGTAATCACACATTTGACACAAGCATTAAACATTGACCTGAGACATCATTGTGCCTATCACCCTGCCAGTGCTGGGTTGGTAGAACGGTACAATGGGACCATTAAGTCAAGGTTAAAGAAAACCATGGAACAAACAAATAGACCATGGCCAGATTGTATTTGTATAGTCGAGACATACATGCGCATCAAGCCCACTCCACAAGGTCTGACCCCTTTTGAAACAGTTACGGGGAGACCTTTTCACCTCCCCATCACACAGTCGGTATGGGTGCAGGAGAATGAGGGGGAACTAGATCTCATCACAAAATGGATGCTAAAACTGTTTGAAGATAGAACTGTTGTTAATGCAAATAATCTGCCCAGTTCTCCCTTGCCTGTTTCAGATCTCCTGCATCCTGGTGACTGGGTATTGGTGAAGGTGATAAAGAGAAAACACTGGTGTACGCCTCGTTGGGATGGTCCTTACACGGTATTGCTGACCACAACCACTGCGTTTAAGATAGCTGAAAGGGACACCTGGATACACCAGTCACACGGGAAAAAGGTACAAAAACCCTCTCCCCCAGATACAACTCCTGAACCATAAGTATGGGACCACTCCATCTCCTCTTGGGATTCCTGTTGGTCATCAGCTGCAATGGAGGCCTCATAGCTCAGCCATGGGGACCATATTTAGGCCGATGCCCCACATCAGTTGTGTTTGGTGCAGTGTACTACGTCCCCCTCTCCGTTGATCCCAACCGTGTGGTAAAAATTGACATCCCTTTTAAGAGTCTCACGTGCCAAAGCCATAGTGGTAGGGAGTGGGGTGATTCCTACCAGGACTATGAATGGTATATACAAACACAGGAGAAACAGGGGTTGTGGCATCATTCGTGGGAGAACGTACCTTTACATACTGCTACAGTAGGAACGGTGGGGTGGAAGTTATCCCACACCACCCGTAGTCTTACCTCAGTGTTTACAAACCTGGCAAAATGGAAAGATAACACAGGCGTGACCCTTCAAATTAACTCCACAGGTGTAAGACTAAGACCAGGTTGCATGCCAATAGGTCTGCGCCCTGATGTTACAGGCTCAGATCCCTGGTTCCTAACTTATGTATGCTTAGCCCCCGCCAAATCGGTTCCGGTCGTTAAGATTAATGCCCCAAATTTACCCCCTGCGGTCAAGAAATCCATTCAGGTGCGTAGTGAGACCACCAATTCTGGCAATAATGAAGATGATCCTCTTCTCTCTTTATTAATGGAACATGACGAGCACACACATCACCATTTCCGTAGGAATTCATGGTATCGTGTTGTAGAGAACGCTGCCAGGCAGGTCACAAACGATAGTTGCTATGTATGTTCCCATATGCCCTCTGCCGTCACCACGCCCACCTTAGTATCGGCCTCACTGCCTACCAAAGAGGCACTAGATGTGTATAACTGTTTCACTAATACTACTAACCCCACCTGTCCCACCGTTATGCCCAAATTAAGTAATATGGACCTGGTGGGCCATCCAGCTAAACATCTTTCCACACATTCAGTCCCCTGTAAGAGCTACACCCACTGCTACCCACTTTGTATCAAACTCATTGGGCCCGTTAAAAGAGCCGTTATCATACCTTCAGTGGATAAAGACCACTGTGCCCTCACTGTTAACCTTACAACCACATTACCTCTAATCCCACGAGACTCTGTCTGGTTAAAATGTGGCACTAAAGTATATATGACACCTCCGTTTAACGTATCTGCCATTTGCGTCCCTGTTGCAGTGACTGATGGCTCCTTCGTAGTTATGACACGCCCAACCACTTCTCCCCACCTCCGTTCACGCCGTGCTCTAACATTCACACCTAATGATCCCATTTGGGGCGCAGACGTCCTGCACGCGCATAGACACTGGTCTACTGGAGACAAAGTATTACATGCCTTATTCCCTAATATAGGAGTAGGTAAACAGGCCCTTATGATAGAAACCCTGCAGTATCGTCTACACATGCTGCTGAATCTGACCGTTTCTGTAGACACGAAATTGAATGACCGCACCTATGCAACCGCACAGTTTGCTATTCAAAATCGTATGGCCATTGATATGTCATTAGCCTCAACAGGAGGTGTGTGCGCTATGGTAGGCCCCACCTGTTGTACGTACATTCCCAACAATACCTCAGAATCCATCGAGGACTCCCTCCAGTCGCTGAGGAACCTGGAAGGTGCCATGACTGCAGACGAAACCCCCGCAGCCTCGTGGTGGGATTGGTTTTTCCAAGGAACCTGGCAACAACTACTCTTTCGTCTGGTGACTCCCTTCCTTCTCATCCTGACTCTGTTGGGGGTGGTCTGCTGCTGTGTGGCCCCCTGCATCAAAAAAGGCATCAATCACATGATCATAGGTGCCTTACGTGTTCAGTCGTCACCAGATTACCAGCTATATGTCATGTCTACAACCCCTTCTGCCCCACCACCAGAAGACCCCCTGTCACCTTCCTTACATCCCCCGCACAGACAGTAAAAGTCCTGTGCCACCGGTGGGTCATGTTCTGGAACCTCTGACCCCAAAACCACTACCTTTCTTCACACACTTGGACACTCACACAACTCACGAACTGTCACTTTTAACAATGAACATTAATCCTGAGATCATGGACCAGAATGGTGTTCGCCACCAGCGGTGGGGACGAGGGTGGAATTTTTCCCACGTCACTCCTGTGGGTTTTCGCCCCCTCTCATGGTCTCAGCCCTGTTTTGTTTGACTGTTTGATGTCTCTAGGTAAAGCCGTCTGGAAGCCTATGTGACTGATGTTTTTCAAACCCACAACAGGGTGGATATGTAAGATATGCTTCAGCTTGTGTCACTTGTTTTAACTGTCACGTTATTATCTGATACACACCTGTTTTAACTAACTGTCACGTTATTATCAGTTTAGATGCACACTAGCACAGCCTTATAAGAATGTGTGTTTGCAAAACATGTCTGTTTCACCCCACCCAGTCTGTTGTAAGATGATCTGGGTGCGGTTCACATCTGTCCTTGACTCTTATCTCTGTAACTAATAAAAACACCCAGCACTGAAGCATCTCTTCAGAGCTTACAAACTGAGTCCAGTGTCTGTGTCTCTTGTTTTGAATCTCTCCTAGCTGCAGCTAGTCTTACTCCACTCCTCCTTGGGGACTCTCATAGAAACCTTAGGGTGCCTAACCTGAGTGTTTTGTTAAACTATATTCAGTCGAGCAATCTCAGTGGTCTTAACGTATTTAGACCTGACAGTATTAGTCTGTGCCAGTGTAAATGACAGATAAAATCCAACTCGTACAGTCACCGTCGGAAGTATGTATTCATGTGAGAGCTTAAGGGGGGGTATTATGTAAAATCGATCGTTACTATGTAATTCCCTCATTAAAAACATGCCTGTAGTGTTGCCTTGGCTCATTCATGTATGTTTGTGTAATCTTTAAAAACTCTGACAGCAGCCATTTTAAGTGTAGCTTAGCCTGAGGAGCACCCCCACCTCCTGGAGACGCCTCAGACCTTTTGTCACCAGCCAAATTACCGCCCACCGCTCCACAGCAGAGCCCCTCCCCTGCGTCTCAAGCAGGCAGCAGCACAGCGTCAACAACACTACAGCAATTAGCTAACACCTGGTAGAACTGCGCGTCTCCTGAGCTCATCGTACTCAAGATAGTTTTCAGAATTACAAAATGCACCAAAGATCGATAGTAGTTTCTATGCTTGTGGAGGAGATGCAGTACTGTTGTGATGACGCCACAGACAGTGTGCTGAAGGGGCGTGACAGAACGGGGCGGAGCTTCTTAAAGAGACAGAGGCCTAATTCAAGGTGTTTGATACAGCCATGATGCAAGAGCAAATTTATTCAAGGCAGTTATTTTAATTTACTGCATTTACAGACCAACATAATGTGGCATCATCATTTTAGTGTGCTATAGAATGGTACTATAAGATTGAAAAAAGTATTTTGTACAACCAACTCTTTAGGTAGAGTTGTGAATTGTGTGCGTGTGTGTGTGTGTGTGTGTGTGTGTGTGTGTGTGTGTGTGTGTGTGCGTGTGTGTGTGTGGTATTATGGTTAGTGCTGTTTATTGTAGGTGTTAAGGTGCCGTTAAAATGTTTCCTCTTTGTGGTTGTGGTACCGTGAAGAAAGAACAGGCCGGTCTCACGGTCTGAGTTTACCTCGTACTGAGATTGATTATGAGAATGCGAACTACCGGAAAATGAATTTTTGCTAGTTCCGCTGTGAGTTTTGCTATTTTCGTTGTGCTGAGATTGAAAAATCATTTTTAAAGCTAATGTTCAAAGCTGATGTTGAATGGCTCCTTTTCTTGGGGAAAATGCTTTTTAGAATGTATTCTTCCTTTCACTAATTTCCCATGGCAAGCTTAGTATGGCAATCTGAGTCACAATCTCAGTCAACAACTTGAGTAAGTAATAGTGTCTGATGCAGCAATCTCAATACGAATAGGAAGTTTATTCTCCAAAAAAACATATAATAGTCAATACAAAAAGGAATAATTTATTTTCCAAAAAAACATGATTCTAATATACATAGCAATAAATATCAGTTAACCTAATGTAACTTTACAATTATAAGCTGTTGTATTCATATGAATTAGCAATCTGATCATGCAATAAATAACAGTTCACCTAATGTAACTTTCCAATAATAAGCTGTTGTGTTCATATAAATCTGATCATGACAATCATGATCATCCTCATTTTATCATTGGTCGATTTTTTTATCAATGGTCGACTGATGTGATTATTTAAGCATTTTTTGAAATAAGTACAATCTCTGTGCATGGCTGATCCAGCACGGGTACATCTCGTAGCAGTCACGTACACTCGGACCGTGACACCGGTACTCTCACAGGCATGTGCATCAGCCGTGCGTGTGAGAGTGCTGCGTGCACCCAATCCGACTTGAGAGCTTTTTATTTATTCAGTTTATTTCCGACATGGTTACGTTCACTTTTTTTTACATTTTTTTTAATTTTTTTTATTTGTACATGCCGAAAAAGGAGACGAGAGAAGCAGTTTGCTTATCGAGGTCCCGTCCCCTGTTTTTTACATCGCAAATTTACATGGGTTTACATGTCTCGGCCTTGTTCCCTGCCAGACGTTGTTTGCATTCCTCCGGTTCAGGAAAAGTTCATCCTCTTTCGAAATGTTCGAAAGGTTTTTCCCTTTTCATCCATGACGTCACCACTCGGGAATGTCTCTTTTGGACACACAAGTTTGCAGCTTGTTTTGTCTCTACATCAAGGTTATTCCAGCTGTTGTTAGTTCTATTGGCAGTGTTGTATTTTCCACTGTTATATTTAACCCTTTTTTGTATAAACACATTATTATGTCTTAGTTCATAAGCAAGGTAGTAATGTAATCCTTAATCACCCCACCACCTAGCAATTGAATTGAATAAATGACAGACCTTTTTACTCTTGGTTTCCACATTGAATTCAGTGTCAGTGAAATAATCACAGTCTGAGTTTTGTTTCCAGTGTTTATATAGATTTGGGTCCGTGTCCGTGATTACCATCAGTAATGTTGTTGTTTAGGTGGATCCTTCGTATTTTCCCAAGTCTTCCATTGTTTTTATGAATATTGGTTTTTCGTTCTCTTCTCCCAGTGGTGTGATATAAATCCTGCAGTTTCTCGTCCACGTCTTTAGAATCTTTCCTCCTTTTTTTATTTGGCGTGCCTTCCATGCAATGCTTGCGTTTTGTTTTGTCAAGTTTTCATTAATAAATACCTTCGTTTCCTTCAGTTTTTTGCCTTGCTTCAGTAGTTCTCCTTTAAATTACACATTCGTGAAGGTGATTTTTACAGCTCTGTTATCATTTCTCTTTGGCAGGAGATGGCAGGAGTTGATGTTGTCAGGGTTCAGGACAATGTCCTTCGACTCCAAGTAGTCAATGACCTGTTCAATCGATTTTGTTTCTTCGTCACTCGCATAACTCCTGGGTATTATCTTTAGGCCTGTGATGATGACATTTTTCTCTCTTTCCTTTTGTTCCAGCTCCTCAACCCTCGCGTTCAACAGTTATATCTCTTCAGCATTCCTCTCATTCTGCTGTTTCAGTACCTTTGCTTCACTTTGAAGGTTTTCCAGTGATTTTTCCAGCGTCTTTTCCAACGACTTTATCTCGGCAGATAGACCGTCTTTGAGGTTTTGTAGACCCTCGGGTATCATCAACTTGACCTCTTCGAAACCCGGATCAGGTTCTGGAGGGCCTCCATGCGGTTTCTTAACCATTTTTCTTTTCGCCTTGCTCTCTCCAAAAGACCAGTAAAGGCTAGTATATCACTCACCCTTGTGCATAACAAATTATAATCATTGTGGATCCATGTTGTGAACCCATCCACTCACAAAAAAGTTTGTCTGAAGAAGCAGATAGTTTGTGATATGGTGCCGCTGTGCACAGTCATGGAGACGGACGGGGAAGTGGGCTCCGTGACCCGTGATTTAAAGGAAGTTTGGGATCACGGGAAAAAATTAAAATAACGTTTGTAGTTACTTTCACCTCCCACATTTATTTTTGGTAAAAAATATTGCCACGTTGCCTTGCATAAGGTAAAAATATCATGAATAAACTTAAAAAGTAAGGCAAAGTTTACATTGCATTATGATACTATCGCCTTTCCTATGTTTAAATGCAAATACTCAAAGGTCAACACTACAAGAAGTGCAATATTTTTAAGACAGCAATGCATGTTGTGTTATTGCAATTAAATAAATGAATTTATTTCATTGCATAATTGTGACCATCACCAGCCCTCCCTAAGGAAGGGTAAGAAACACTTTATTGAAGGGAGAATATAAAAAGGGAGAGCAGTGTTGCACCTAGGTGAGGGGATGGTGGGGGAGGTGGAAGAAAGCAGGGAGGAGAGACTCAAGGCAGGAAATAGGTGTGAAGCTTAGGTATAATGGTGGTGGCTGTGGTCAGAAGGAAGGAGTGGTAATACCTAAAACAGGTATTTGGGATAAACGTGTCTAAAGTTAAGCCTCTCTCTCTTCTGGTGTTTTCTCCAGACTCCTATGCCATTCATGGTTCATTTCAGTCCACATAAGCAGCAGTAAGCTAGTTCTACTTCTGTCGATCCTCTGAAAACTAAAGAGCGTTTATTCTGGTTGGTCGGCTATAATGGGATGCATTTGATTGTTGTCTGGTTATTTCACAATGTTTGTTCATTTTAAAACAAAAGATAATAATTAACTCAGTAACGTTTGGGTGTAGAATTGTAACAAAGTACTTTACTTCTTTTGAAACTTATTTAAATACAAGTAAAATTAATGATTTAGAGAAAGTATCCAGAACAACCCAAAGAAGCAACTCAATTACAGTAACATGAGTACTTATAATACGTTACTTTCACCTCTGCAAGCATCAAATACGGTAGGTAAATGAAGTGTCACATTTTGATGCACATCTTATGCCTCTTGATACTGCTCACTTATTCACAGTACTGGATTTAGCCAAGTGCTACTGGCAGATTCCCTTGTCTGAAGAGTCCAAGCAAAAATCTGCTTTCTCTACTCCATCAGAGCTGTTCCAATATTTTACGCTTGCTTACGAGTTGTTCAGGGCTCCATCCACATACCAATGCTTGAATAAGGTACTGCACCCGGATGGTGCCTACCCATAGTTTACTTGGAAGATGCCATCATAAATAGTAATATCTGGTTGAAGTATATGCACCGTGTGACAGCAGTGTTGGGCACATTGAGGCAGATGGACATAGGTTGTTATGATATCTGGGATACCACTTGAGATGTGAACAGGTGCAGCTCAGATAGATAAAACTGCAGTGATTGCAACCTTTCAATGGCTCTGGTCTTAAAAAGACGTGATTTGGTTTGTTGACCGACCAGAGATGGGGGAAGAACCTCCTTGGTTCCACTCAGGGACTGGTCTGGTAGGTCCAGGGCGGTGCTATGGTTCACAATATCCAACCTTACACTCATATCGGTTGAGGATGCTTTGGCATATTGTACCTGTTGCACCCAACCCTTTCTAGTTAGCTTGAAGAATGCAGTGTGTTATTTATGAACAAGTTTAGTAGGTCTTTGTTTGGATATTTTTGTGCTATGGGTGTGTTGATTAGGTATGTACTGGATAGATGTTTCCCAGTTAGCTGGGTGGAAAGGTGAGATACTGTATACTGAAGCATCAAGAGAAAAAATATTAAACCAACTCTGCTGTATATCATATTTACAATGCATTCATGTTAAAAATTAGTTTCTCTTTCATTTTATGCATTTGACAATGATAAGCAAGGAAAGTGGTCCTCACATTTCCGGTAGGTGCTGCTGTCATTGTGCCATACAGATTTGCTCTCACACATTGATACAGCATTTCATTTTTTACCATGAACTAAATAATTTTTTCATGTGGTCTTTTTTTCTTTCTTTCTTTCTTTCTTTCTTTCTTTCTTTCTCTCTCTCTCTCTCTCTCTCTCTCTCTCTCTCTCTCTCTCTCTCTCTCTCTTTCTTTCTTTCTTTCCAAACAACAGCTTTGTTTTTTGGAAGCTAATTGATGTCCATGGTGCTGCAGGTGGAACCAGGATAAAAACTTCTTTCATCTTTAATGAGTGAAAAAAATATCAATCAAAATGACTGAGATAATTCAATGCTTTATTAAACTAACGTGTACATATTTTGGACAACAGGAAGTGTACTTAAGTTTAGCTACCAAAGTAAACCAGAACCATCAAAGATTGGTGTTATGTGGATTACTTTAATGTCTCTTGAACCATTAATTAATGTTGACGTCAAACTTTTTTTTCATCAGTACTTGTAAATGGTAATTATCATAGTTGTGTTTGACAGTTGTTCTTTGTTCAGGTCAACACAAATACAGTGAGGGAGTGACTGTTGACAGCATGATGCTTAAGATGAGGTCTTTGTTTTGTTGTCCATTGCCTTCCATTTTAAAATAAAGACTCTCATATCAAATATGATGTTTTAATAGAGATTGCCCTTAAAATTCATTACAGGTTATCTAATACATTTCTCAATTTTAGAAAACAATGAAAATCAGTCTGTGCTATCAAGAACAAGATATTACAAGGCAATAATAATAATCAGTCTTTATTGTCATTTACATACAGGCACATACACAAAATTAGTTTTCTTATTTTAACCTATTCCTGAGCAGCAGTGGGCAGTCACAGTGTAGCACCTGAGGAGCACTTAGGGTTAAGGGTAGTGTTGTGTTCAAGACTGCACTATCCCAGACCAAGACTTGCCCGAGACCAGAATGCACCAAGACCAAGACAAGACCAAGACTTTCGGGAGCCGAGACCGAGTCAAGACCAAGGCCGAGACCAAGACCAAGACCATAAACATTATTTTTTCCAATTTAAAAAAATCTATAAATAAAAAAAATTGTGACAAGGTTCGACAGTTAAATAACATTCTCTCTTTAATTTTAGTTTATTTTAAATACATTTGACGGACAAAAAAAGGGTGCCTGCAAAAAATTAACTAAAATATTAAAACTACTACTGCTACTGATAAATTCACAATTATTCTACATATTTGAAAACAAGATTTTTATGTCAGCTGAATGTACAGCAAGTGTTTAAAAGCATTTCTGCCAAGAAATAATGATTCTTGATTCTGATTCTTTGAGTTGTGCAGGTCAACAGGTCAGATTTCACAAGATTATTTTTTTGTTTTAAAAAAGCCTTTACACAGGTTATTTTTATTAATTCACTTAGTTGATATAGTTTAATTAAGTTGCTGTAATGTAACTAGGATATTCAATTAACAAAGGTTTCCAACTGTAACTGTAAAAGTGAAACTTTCTGAAATAAAACTACAAACAAGTTGTCATCAGTGTAAAAAACATAGAGCTACAGGTAGATGTGAAACTAAATAAAACAAACTCAAACCCTGGAACATTCATGTGACAAATCAATCAATTGTTCTTGTTGAGAATTATTATTATTATTCTGGATACAGTGGAAACAGAAACTATAAAAATAATTATATTGTGAACCTGTTTATATTGTGGGGAACATATTATATACATAAATGTAATTGGAGTCTAAAGCCACAAAAAAAAAACACCACTTTAAAAAAGATTATAGACTAATATAAGACCTCTTTACAGTTATTTGACTCATTCTGGCTTGTGCAACTCTGCGGCGATGACGCCCTGGTGACGACATAATCCAAGATGGCGGCGGCCCGGACTACAGCCGACATTATGTAATAAAGCCTTAAAAGACATGGATATAATGAAAAGAGTGGATGGACAGATGCATAAACATGCAGACTTTCACACGGACACACACTGACTTATTAAACACACACGGACCTCAGTAAACACGGTAAACGGAACAGGCTTCACCGCTCGGCTGGCACTAGGACCCAGAAGCAGAGTAAGTACGTCCCCTATCCAGCTTTCACAGGCTGTAATATCACCAGTTTATCATTTTACCAGTTGTTAGAGCTACTGTCTTTACCAGGGAGATAATATTTATTACTGGTGATTGTTTTCTGGAGTTTTACTGGGATTTTTACCGGTGATTAGTTCATATCTCCCTTGCGCTCCGCGGTCCAAACTGACACGTAGCCACACACATGTATGAGTGTGTCACACACGTCACTCAGTCACATTAAGGAAGGTTGTGGTCATTATACAGGGTGGATTAAATAATGAATAAAGGATTGTTTTATCCCGTTCTTCGCCGTGTTATTATCACATCATAAAAAAGTTTAAAAATAGCAGGAATTAGTGCTGGTCTCGAACGGTCTTGACGGAAAATCCCGAGTCCGGGCAGCCCGAGTCCGAGACAAGACCAAGTCAAAATGCTTCAGAGTCCGAGACAAAACCAAGACCTTTAAAATTTGGTCTCGAGACCGGTCTCGAGACCAAGACCGGTCTTGACCACCACAACACTAGTTAAGGGATTTGCTCAAAAGCCTACAATGATGGCCCAGGTTGGATTCAAACTGGTGACCCTCCGATTACAACCTTGCTTCCTTAACCGTTAGGCCACCTCTACCATTAACGTATGGCATTTATGTCGTTGGAAACAATTAACAGGATCTAATGTGGTTAATTAACATATTCTTCCCCTCAGATTTTACTGACGTAAGCCTCCCTTCACATACGTGCAAACACAAGCTGCTCTAATAAATCAGTTTAAATTTATTACGGCACAGATGTTTTTCTAGTCATGTATCTGCCTCACTTTGAGTGCAGTCTACTGCTCTGATGACTCTTACAAACCCTGTGAAAGGGACATGCTGCATTCATATGCTCACTAAGCCTCCATCATAAGGTGGACATTATCTGTATATTATGTAGTCTATTAACTCACAGGACACTCACCACTTCTTGTATAACAGCACAGCATGTGTTCTTGCTCAGCATTGCCAACAACGGGCATATAATCACCTACGAATGAATAAATGAATTAATTCATAGATCCACCATACGATGAGCGCTCAAAGATCAAAAAGTGCCTTCTGATCAAATCAACGTGATGAATATATCAACCCAGTCTGGGACTAGACCAGTGTGAGAGCGCCCTAACATTCCTGTTTTTACTTTCTTGAAGAAATATTAAATATTTTACAACATTGCTTGGTCTTCTGCTGTCATCGCTCATTAATTATATGTTTTTTTCCACTAAAACAGCAGCTAAACTACAAATGTTTAGTTGGTGAACAATGTCATGCTTTTGTGTACCTGATACTTTGATTTTATTTACAATATTTTTGTTCTGTTTTTTTGCCAATTCTAGTGGTTGGTTTGTAGGCTATCTGGAGGAAAAAACATCCTTTAAATTAATGTGGTTTAGTTTTTAAAAACAACACATGACGCATGGTTTTCAGTTAGCTTAAGGAATGGGGTGTGTTATGTATGAAGCAGTTTGGCAGGTCTTTGTTTGTTTGTTTGTTTCTATGGTTGTGTTATTTAGGTCACTGGATAGATGTGTCCCAATCTGCTGTGTGGATTAGTAATAAACTAAACTCTGCTGTTTATCACTCAAACGTATTAAAAGTGCATTAATATTATGCACATTTATTTATGACATAATTAAAGGCATAGTGGTTTTGATACATATTTTCTGATTCTATACATGCATTTTTTTTATTACATTGACATTTATTATTACGTTTCCTCCACAATGGTGGAATATGTTGTGTAGAATTATTCACACTATTTGTTTATATTCAGGAGCAAATGTTTCAGATAAATACCAGGTGTGATAACATACTGAATATGTATCATGGAGGACCCTCCCACATTTTAAATTTACTGTAAAATATATTAAATTCAGCTGGCAAATGAAAAACCTTCAGTAATCTGGTGATATAGCTCGCTGTGTAGCTTTCATGCTAGCTCGTTACTCATTTTGCCTTTATGTAAATGTATTATGTTTTTATCATTTCCAACAGCAGTATTGAAGGAAACCATGTGGTAATATATTAAATAAATTACTGCTCATAATGTTTTGCAGAATTTTACCTTTACAGAGCTATAAAAAAAAAAAAACTTTTAGTCTGTATTTGATAAAGTCTTGGTGGAAAGAGGTTTTCACATGTCATGTTGGTGCTGCTGTCATTGTTCTGCACAGATTTGACCTCAGATTTACAAACTAACCTGTCTTTCTCTGACATGAACTCAATTCTTCCTCCATGTTTAGGTTAAAATGGAATGTTTTTACCTTCATTTGTAAAGCTACAGTTTTGTTGGTGGACAGCTACTTAGTGTCTTTGGTGCTACAGACAACATTTATTTAATCTTAAATATGTTTTTTTATTGAATAAAGAGTATGTTATCAACCATCTATTAATTTGACAAAGAAATTATCCAGTTTCAAGAAAACTTTGTTTACTTATTTTGCACAACAGGAAGTATTGTTTAGTTTAGTTAATAATGTAAATTAATTAAAACAAGTCACTTTAAAGATTCTTCAATCTTTTATTATTGTTAAAGTCAAACTTTATTTTCATCATTACCTCTAAATATCAATTATAATAGTTATTTTTGTCAGTTGTAGTTTAACTCCTAAAATAACTTTCAAAAAGCTGAAGTTCATCAACAATTGGATATTAATATTAATCTAATTATATTATCTGCATTACAAAAAAAGAATTGAGCTGTTTTCCTGGATAAATAAATAATAATTTTAATTTATAATTTAAACACTTTGTGAAGATCTAGAAATTATTTCACTTTAAATGCTTTTAAATTACAAAATCCTGACCACATAAACTGACTCACCTTATGAGTTTAAATGAGAGCAATTAATAACAATTTATGTCCTGCCCTGTAAATGTATGACATTTTTACATAGAAGAATTATTACAAATAAAAAATAAATACATACAATGCAGTGCATTGGTAATAGGGTTTATGAACATTTTAGTTCATGTTAGAACCAGTGTGTGAATTTAAAAACAAAAGCTAGATTTACCATTTTCAAGCAGTGTCTTTAGGTTGGGTTTCATGCATTAATGATGATTTTCTGGGCTTTGGTTTTCCATTTATGTCTTTAAATCTTATTAATTAAACATTAGTAAGATTAACAAATTAAAAACTGACGTTACGTGTGTAAATAATTGCACTTCCAGTGTTTTCTGTGATTGTTTTTTTTTTTACCTGCTCGCTGAATTGTCCAGATGTTTGACACAACTGATAAAGAGGAAACAAAATAATATGAATTAGTTTGTTTTTTTTTTTGGTTTTTTTTTGTAAGTTTGTGTCATTTTAGGGAGAAAAAAAAGCTAATATTAGAAAGAGGCTTAATCTCCATAAAGGACTGACTGCAGTGCCTGGTGTACACTGGGTATTTCAGGTGTAAAACTAGTTTATCAATAACAGAATCTCAGCACTAAAACAAGAAAGTAAAAATATTTATAATGGTTATTGAAATATTTACATGTGTTATTATATACAGTAAATGCATAAATATGAAGATTAACTCAAAATCCATCTAATTCTCAAGTGATTGTATTGTTATTTACAGGTTAACCATCCATTTCAATGACAGCAGCTTTTTCTATCTGCACCAAACTGAAAATATAATCACATTTCTAAGATAAGTGTTTGTCCTCCATCAGATGTTGTGGATGGATAAAAAACTGCAAAGGAAGCAACATATAGAGCTGGTTTCTGATGCCCTCTGCTGGCTCTGACTGCTCTCTACCATCATTGATCACAGGATTTATTTATTATATTATTTCTGTACTGATCTGTTTGCTTCAAAATAGTTTATTTACGTTGAAGGCAGTTACACCACCTACTAAATGTACATCTACACACACTTGTTAATGTAAATAATAGAAAAGATAATCACATGTTTACTTCATCATCCTTTGCACTACTCACCACTGCAGGTTAGTTTTTACTGATGTGTTGTTGTAATATTTGGAACAAATCCTGGGATTGTTTGTGTTTCTTTGCCAGACAAGGAGGACAGTGATTAGCTTGGCTTCATTTTTGTTCTAGTTTGTTCCAGATAATCACTGTAATATCACTTCACTCTGTGAGACATTACATTTTGGCAAAATTTGAATTTTTCCTCGTAAGCCCCAAATTAAACATCCTCCATAGTTTTGCCACAACTTTTAGTGAAAACACCAGAAATGTGTTGAGAAGTCACTTTGGTAGAGTTTTTAGAGCCAAACACAAGAAATCACAGTAAGAAGAATGCAGTAAAAACACTCCACATCCCACAATGCAATGCAAGAAACTTCAGCAGCTTTAATATGACAAGAAAACAAGGAATCAGATAGGAAGAGGGACGCCCCCTATGGTCAATGGTGGTACTGCTCTGTTTAGTTACAAGTATCAGTCCATGAAGCATAAATGACTTTAAAAATGCTAAATAATACAAGTTTAAACAAAAGGAAAACCTAAATTATAGTTATTGGATGAAAATAAATAAAGGGCTAATAATTGTTGAGATTTATTTTTTTAATGATTAACGTTAGGGTTGGGGTCAATTATAATTGTAATTGCGTAATTGATCATTTATTACAAATATGGCGTAATTTTAAAAATCTGTTGCTGTTGTAATTATGGTTAACTTGTAATTGGGTTTAGATAATTGACTTTATAATTGTAATGGCCATGAAAATTCTCGAAAAATTGTCAGTTATAATTCAACACAAAATGTTCTATGTACAGTTCTACACACGTTACCATTTAAAACATTGAAATCTAGAGGTAAACTGAGACAAAAAAAGGCTCAGACACCCACACCAAAAATATTAAAAGCTATATTTTTATTGATTATGAAGCCTAACAATGTAACCAATAGATGAAAAACTAATTAGATGATAGATATTTAACCAGTTATCATAAGAGATGCTAACAGAAAGCTAACACAAGAGGAAAGTTAACCATTATTACATTATTTATTTCATGCTCAGTAATTGTGATTAATTGTATTTGAACTTCAGTAATTAAGAATATAATTGTAATTGACTTTCTCAGGATAAAAAAACAATTGTAATTCGAAAAAATGCTCGTCACTGGAATTGTAATTGAATTTTAATTGAACATGGGTAATTGAAAACTTAATTGTAACTAGCGATTTGATCCTTTTTGGTGTTTTGTTTGGTTTCCAGATTGATGGATTAATGGAACCTATTGTTGAATTAGATTCTAATAAAGCTACTGATTGGTTTATTTCAGGTGGGGGAAAGCTACGAGGACACAGAGTGTGAACCATGAAGGCGTCCTGGAGGTGGGACGACTGCATTCCTCTACTGTACAGCAGTTAGTGACTGAACTGATCAGCAGAATGGAGATCAATAACAACACCACCAATACACATGTCTGAATACACATTTACTGTGTTATTGTGTATTTTTAATCTTTGATTACATCAACACAGTGATTAATAGACTGTTAGGATGAATAAGAGTGTAAGTATTCATTATTGTTATATGATGTTCATCGTAATATGTTATATAAATGATAATGTTTGTGTTTTAATTTAAAAATGAAGCATTTTTTAATCAGTTTTTTGTATATTGTTCTTGCTAAATGACTGAATATTGTTTTGTAATGTGTTACTGACTGATTAAATGCACCATGTTAGTCTGTTTAAAACATGCTGTCATACATGATAACCATATTTGACATAACAATATAAACTTTGTTGTAAATAACTTGTTCTCGTCCATTGAAATGTAGATAAAAAGCACCATGACTATTCCTAAATACAGTATTTTCCCAATAGAAACACTCCACACATGAACTCAAACTACACCAACTACAGGTTCTTTTAAACAAACCAGTTCATCACTATTTTTAAATCTTATCCAATTCCAAAACCTTATGTTTTTCCACTAAATTCCTTAAACTGTGTCAAACTCATTTTAGTTCAGGGTCTGAAAACAGGTCAGTGTAATCTCAAGTGGGCCAGAGATTATTTGGAGCAAAAACAATCAATTTCATCATTTCTGTGTCCTAGTTTACACTTCTATGTATAAATAATATGTAAAGTATGGAAGGCACGAACAATATTCAAGCCATAATTGACAGATATCAGTCCCTGCAGGATCTTCACTTTAAATTTACTTGGTTTTGTGACCAATTTTTATTTACATTTGTAGAATTTGGTGAAATATTTTGAGGATAATTGTCAAATTTTGGACAAACTGACAATTATTTCAACAAATTGTGACTAAAAGTGAATGTCATCATGTAAATAATGATGGTGAAACTGTAAGTTCTGCTAATATTGTGGTGTTTTATTTACTGTAATCTGTGTTTTCTCATGTTTTCCTTTGGGCTGAACTGGATTCTCTAAAGCAGGGGTGTTAAACTCATTTTAGTTAACGGGTCAAATACGGTTTGATCTCAAGTGGGTCATAGATTAATTTTAACATTATTGTGTCCTAGTTTGCACTTCTACGTAGACAAGAAATACAAAAAATATAAGAAACCAACTATATCCAAGCAATAAGTGATAAATATCAGTTTTAACAGGATCTTCACTTCAAATTTCCTACAATTGCAGATCAAAGTATTGCACTACTGACAGCCTCTATTAAAACTTTTAAACATTTCTTTCCTTATATTGGATAAAATTCCTTCATGGTGTTATCAGTATTTTTCTTTAACCATAATTGGGATTCTCAGTTGAAATGCTGAACAGTGAAATTATAGAAATGTATTATTTTATTACATTTAAATATCTTAGAGTTGCTCATGCTCAGACATTTGCAACATAATAATAATAATAATCAGATTTTAGTGTCATACATGCACATGCAGCCCTCTGTATAATTTTGTGTGACTTAATAGGACACAACTATCAGGCTTTGTGTGTTTCTGTTGTTGTTTGTGTATTTTTAAAGTTTTTTAGGGTTTTTCTTTAGCCATTCAGTCTATTCTTCTCTCATTTTGTGTATTTTTGTTGTCATTTTGTTCATTTTCTGTCATTCTGCCTATTTGTGCTGTTCTTTAGTGCGTTGTGTCCTTTTTTCCCCCTTTTGTATACAAACACTTCTTAAAATGACTTATATTAAAAAAAAAAAAAAAAAAAAAAAAATTAGGAAATGATATATAACATTGACTTTGTTTACAGATTACTTGCAGATATTGTGGAACACATGAATGGAGGCTGTATTTATGTTATGTCAGTGGTTCTCGACCTGTTTTGACCTCATTTTAAAATTTCTGACAAACCCAAAGAATATTTTTTTTCTAGTTTTTGATCATATTTGTTATACTGTGTCTAACAAATACAGAGTGGACAAAATGTGCACAAAGTTTATTAAATGAATTTACTAAAACCATAATAAAGCTGCTATTAAGTCAGTGATAAACATGTGGCTCTTTATGTCTTCATTTTAATAATGATTCCCTCAGAAAACCTTTAAAGAAGGAAACTTTTTTAACCTTTTTCTTTAGTCATTATGCAACTTCCTTTGTCCCATTTTGGCCCCTTTTCCCAAACAGTTTTTTTCAGATTTTACTTTTTTTTTGCCATTCTATAACACCTGTTTCCTTTTTTGTAATTTTTTTTTTTTTTTTTTTTTCCACTCGACTGTTTTTGGCCCATTTTAAGCCACTTTTCACTCTTTTCTTGCCAAGTTTTGGCCACTTTTGAATCATTCTTTTCCACCTGTTACTCATTTTTAACAAATACTTACACTTTACTAGTGACGTCATCAAATGACTGGCTGTGATTGGCTTGATCATCATTCAATCAAAACTGGACCAATCTGTTTTCAACAATGAATCCCTCTGTAAAAAGTGAGGGGGATGAACTTTTGTTTTCATAAAAGTGTGGGTGAAAAACACTGTGTTATACTTTTGATTATAATTCAGCTGTTTTCATGATTTTAAAATGCAATTATAAAGCCTTTTATTTTAATCCTAATTTTTATTATTTTAACTTGTGCCATTTTTCCACGTTTTGTGAATAAATGTGCTCCATATTGTTGCCTTGCTTTGTTGGACAAATACAAATAATGACTATTCTGAATAAATACAGTTTTAAACACATAAACAGTATTGATTTTACTGTTAAAATTATTCCTTTAAGCCATATTTGTGAAATATTTTGGACGTGATGCGTCTGCAACACTGAAGTCAGAGTTTTAAACTGGAATTGCAGAGTTCCGAGGGTCCTTGAACGCAGCATGAGTGAGTAGATTATCATCAGCAGCAGCACGTGTTACAGCAGGTGATGCTCATTCCCTTTGATTGGCCACACCCACTGAAGCTGTGGATGCAGTGACTCATTCTTTCTGAGCTGTAACGGCTGCTGTGAGACCTCGGTCTAGTGACCAACAAACGTCCTGGTTTTCAGAGTTACGTCCTGTGTCCTCGTAGATTTCACCCCAACCATTGGTTTTTCAAAAGTTCAGTCCTGTTTGTAACGTTTATTAATAAATAAACATCTGATGTCGCTGACAAAGACCCTTTAATGTCAGTCAAACTAAAATATTGTCATCGATCGACCCTGGACGTGGATCAACCCTAGACATCCATCAACTCTGTCGTGGATCAACGCTGGTCGTCGTTCTCAATTCGTCGCACAGTGAGAATCGTTTTTATTAAACCAAGGGTGTCAAACTAATTTCACATCAGGGACAAACATATAAAATAATTATCTGTAAATAAATGGTATTTTTTAGTGTACATTATTAATAAATGAAGATGTTTAGTGTCATTTAACTCTCCTTTTACAACCTAAAACTAACCTAAAACCTAAATTAATGTTTTCTCATAAGTTTGACACTCTTGGTTTTGTGGTTTAAAGCTCCTCCCTCTGACCTCATTAAATAATCAATAATAATTCATTTTATTTAAAAACTGCCTTTCAGGCCACTTAAAAACACTACAATAAAAACAGGATAATAAAATAAGTAAATAATATTAGTTTGTAGTTTACACATTAATTTAGTCTCATACTGTTGTTGCTGAGTCATGGTTTTAGTAGCAAATAAAATCCAAACATTGCTGTAGTTAATTATAGATGACATCATTTTTTCAGTCTTAAATTAATGTTGACGAATTTACACCAAAACTTGACAAATTTTTATTGCGCGCCAACAAATGGAGTCATGATTTGTTCATTCATAAAAAAACAAACACCTGTGAGATTAAAATTATTTTAGCATTAACTAATATATCTGAACAAACTATACAATTTTTAAAAAGTGTGAAAATGCTAAATCATTAGTTTTGAGAAAAATTGCAAATTTTACGAAATGCGAAGTTGACGATTTACAAATTTTCAAGAAGAATTCCACATTTTCAGAAGAATTTAAAGAACCACGTATGAAGAATAAAAATTTGACGGGGAAATCTAAAAAAACAATTGTTCCATCACAGCATCCAGACCAGTGATGGGAGCTCACGCCCACATAGACTGAGAAGGACCAGGACCAGCCTCTCCAAGACCTGAGTCACATGGATGTGGATTCATCTATTGTGCTGGTTTTATTATTGTAGTGTAGCTATGTTGTGATGATCTATTGTATCTGTTAAATCTGTTGATGTTGAATATTTCTGTTGTGCAGGAAAATGTTACACTTTGTTCCAACTAATGTTAAAATATTCTACTGTTCCAGCTAATGTTAAAATATTCTACTGTTCCAGCTAATGTTAAATATTCTACTGTTCCAGTTAATGTTAAAATATTCTACTGTTCCAGCTAATGTTCAAATATTCTACTGTTCCAGCTAATGTTCAAATATTCTACTGTTCCAGCTAATGTTAAATATTCTACTGTTCCAGTTAATGTTAAAATATTCTACTGTTCCAGCTAATGTTAAAACTATCTATTTTACCAGTAAATGTTACAATCTGTATGAGGTAAGGTTTTATATTTCTATTGTACCAGTTTATAGAACAATCTGTTCTAACTAACATTAAAATAATCTAATGGACAGATGTTAAAATCTGCTCTGACTGGGGTCATATATTTACTCATAGTGTTGACTTTGCTGACTCTGCTGGTCTTAAACATGGATCCTCCATGCTTCTTGGACTCTGAGGTCACCTGTTACCCAAAGTGGATCACCTGCATAGCTACAGACTCTACTGATCAACCCTTGTTAACCCTGATTTTAATGTTTTAGATTTTGCTGAAACGTACTTGGACCTTTTTTTAAATTTGAATCATAACAGCGTAGCATATTAACATACAGATAAAGCATCTGTGACCAACATTGATTTTTGTTATTGATCTTGAGGATTGCAGTAAAAAGTACAATCCATAGAGTCTGGATGAGGTTCAAACCTTCCTCCTGTTGTTGCTGATCATCACATTCAGAGAGAGTTTGATGGCTGTACTCGTAATGAGTGAGTATACAGTAACTCTCTGAGCTAATGCATGATCACAGCTTCCACCAGACCTCTCTACAGTGTCCATGTTGGAAAAACTCAAGAGTGACTACACCTCATTCAAGACCACAACGACTGGAGTGCAGCAAACCGTAAGAACGCCACAGATATGATTTGTTTGTATTTTCATTAATTATTTAGTAATTAACTGTATTTGTCTCTTTTAAAAAGTGACATTAAAACCAGTGATGGTGCCACTGAGTCGACCCATCACCACCATCTAATGCCCTAACAGCCTGACCATGTGCTTCACCATCACCTTCAGTGTCTGACGCACCCAGAGGTAGGTTCTGCCCCTTCTGTTGTTGTCTGTTCTTGGTGATACCACAAGAACCAAAGAAATGTTAATGGGAATCAAAGTCCCAAAATAGGTGTTTTAATGAGAACTTAATCTTTTTCCAGTCAAGAGAAAAAGATATCATGGCGATGCAAACAGTGGACAACAGTGGATTAAGCCTTTCGGCTTTTTACTTATTTTGTAAATATAGAAATATTTAAGTTTGCTTTTTTAATTACATTTTTTTTGCTTGAAACACGTTGGTGTAGTTTTTTCAAAGTCTAATCTTCTTGCATGTTTATTTTAGATACTGAGTCAAATAATAAATGGTAGGAAAATGCTGTAGTTAAAATAGTTTTGTAGAGAATTACATTTTCTTAATTTTAACTCGTTTTTATCGTCTGCCATAAATGATGACAATATAAACCTTAAATACAATAAAATATTAAAATTAAAGACTGGCTAAAAATAATAGAGACCAAGCAGTGACGCACTCAGTAGCACTCTCCCAGTTTCAAATGATTGTGGTAAATAAGTACAATATGAAACTATTTTAGCATAAAATACATTTCATCAACTTACAGCTATAATCTTATTACTTTAATTTCAACAGTGGAAATATTTCCACATTTAAAGAATTCTACCTAATAAGTATGATGTAAACATAAGTTTATAAATTAATAATCAAATTTCTGTGCACAAAAACACAATCAAAACTAATTTGTGACTTTACCACTTAATGTGATACTTTTCATATTCAGTGAAAAATGATCAGCAAACTTGTCAACTGCACTTAAAAATTAAATTATAATCTATAGGAAAAAAGCATACAATAACTTTTTTAGTCATCAAATATACAAAAAAAAAAACCCCAAAAAAACCATGGATGGCTAAGACTCACTTGACTTTTTTAATATAAAACCAAACGGCAGAAAAACATATATAAATTAAAAAAACTACTGAGCTGACCAATGAGAAACTTATTTTAGAACTAGTAGAAGACCAAGAAACTAAAGTTTATAAATGTAAAACCGTGACTTTGACTAAATATAAAGATAATAGAGATGCAAATCACGCAGGATTTTTTTAAATTACTGATTAAAATTATCTGTTTCAGTTGTATTTGTTAAATCTATTTTGCACAATAAAAAAATAAAAAAAATATCGCAAAAATAAACATACAGTGCAGAAGCAGAAAACTTAAAGAGCTTAAATATTCTTTTTCAAATTAAAACGCCAAGCAAAACAAACTTTAACTCTCAAACATTAATCTAGGTAAAATAAAATGCAGTATAAAAATATCTGAGCTGGTGCATTTTGTCACAAATACAGAGTAGATTAATGCACACAACAAATCAAATTAATCAACACGGTGTCCGTGGTCCCCAGGTAGCCCACATGGACCATGTGAGGTTCCCTCAGGCCTGTTCCAACAGCAGCACTAGACACCAGTTAACTCCATCTAAAATCTGATTTACCAGGCTTCAAACTCACACAGATAAATACAGATGTAGTCAGAGCCTTAATAGAGTTGATGAATACTGCTGCACTTGATGTTTTTTTAATTAAATTAAATAGAAACGTTTATTTTCACTGAAACATTGAGACAATTGTTAGAGTATCACAGATAGGATTTCATCAAAGATGTTGCAGATTTGGTGTTTAGATTTTAATGTTTTTTCTAAAAAATAGTTTTAAAATAGTAAGTGAAGTTTAATAAAATCTTGACTAATTGTTCTATTGTAAGAACACTGAGTAAAAGAGTAGTTAATTGCTATTAAAAGAGAACATGATGATTCCCAATGAAATGTTTCAGAAGTGGTCATTTAAAAATGAAACAATGGCTTAAATAAAGAGAAATAAAGTTTCACTGTTAAAACTAATAAACTAACTTTTTAAGTAGATCCAACATCTTCATTATCTTTCCCTCTAATTAAAGTGAAACTGGGAAAATGTGGTGGTATTTCTGTGTTTATCAACTTCAAAGTAGCTAAACAGTTTCAATAAGATTTATGACTCCTAACTTAAACCAATCAATAACTTTACACCAAGCCAGGGGTGGACTGGACATATCGTCCTGACGTTGGCCCATCTGGTTTGCTACATGTCTTTTTTTATTTTTTTTGACAAGCGAGTGGAGGCAGACATGTTAAACGGTGGTAAAAAATGGTCCAAAAGTGGCAAAAACATGGCAAGAAAAGTGTAAAGTAACTAAAATGGGCCAAAAGCAGTCAAGAGTGACCAAAAAATGTGCAAATAAAGAGGAACCAGGAGGTATGTAATGGAAAAGGGTTGTTTAAATGGGCCAAATGTGGCAAACAATAGTGAAAAGAGTGTTTGCAAAATGTTGCAAAGTGAAAAAGGGCAAAGTTCTGGAACATAAAAGGCAAAATAAAGGTAAAAAGAGGAAAAATATTTATTGGTATTTAATTAATTTATAGCTCATTTAGAGGAAAAGTTGCCAAACATTTTTAAGAAAGAACAAAATTTGGATAAATGTCAAAAATAATTTGCAAAAATGTACAAATATGAAAAAAAATGATATCTTGTCAAAAATTGTTAAAATCTGAAGGAAAAAAGTGTCAGAACTTTTTGAAAAACGGGACAAATGAAATAAGTGAAAAGGGGTTAAAAAGTTTCCCCTCTTAAGGTTTTCTGGTGGAATAATTCAAGTTAAGACAAAAAGCCTCATGTTGAGCATCGCCTCTGTTTTTTAATATATTTATTTATATGTTTAATGTGTTTACTGTTTGTTTTTCTTGTAGTTCTCCTTGGGTTAAAAATAGTTTGTCTCCTAGTTTTATCCATCAGTTGTTGTGGATGGATAAAAAACTGCAAAGGAAGCAACATATAGAGCTGGTTTCTGATGCCCTCTGCTGGCTCTGACTGCTCTCTACCATCATTGATCACAGGATTTATTTATTATATTATTTCTGTACTGATCTGTTTGCTTCAAAACAACTTATTTACGTTGGATGCATTTACACCACCTAGTAGAAGAAAGCTTCATTACAGGTATTATGTTACTATGTAGCTACTATTTCTCATCCATTACATTTGACTGTTAAAAGTCTAATAAAAGGAACAAAGTTGTTTTGCAATGTGCTCCATCCTCATCATTAAATATATATATTTTTAGTCATGTATAAAGATACAGTTTTACCTTCATGTATACCACACATATGAGAATCAGAATCATCTTTATTCGCCAAGTGTATGTTGTACACATGAGGAATTTGACTCGGTCAACTGTGCTCTATCCAACAGTGAAAACATTCAATAATAAACAATCAACTAGAAAAAATGATAGTAAGTATAAACATAAGTATAAATATAAACAGTAGTTAGACTAGAATGTGCAAACTCGATGAAATAACAAGATAATAATAATAATAATAATAATAATAATAGTATAAAAAAAATGAAGGAAAAAAGAAAGATAACAATAAAATATAATAATAATAAAAGGAAAATAGTGCATTAGAGCATTGATAAGTAGTGCAGGAGAACATTTAAATTAAAGGTATGTACATGAACATTCTCATTGTCAGATTGATCCAGGGTTGTTATGTTTGGTTCCAGGGTTTTTTCATAGAACCAGGTCTGACACTCTTTGACTGTTTAGTGTTGATCAGAGTGACAGCCTGGGGGAATAAACTGTTTTTATGGCGGGTAGTTTTGGCGTACAGTGATCTGTAGTGTCTGCCTGAGGGGAGGAGTTTAAACAGATTGTGTGCAGGGTGTGAGGGGTCTGCAGTGATGTTACCTGCCCGTTTTCTGACCCTGGACAGGTATAAGTCTTGGATGGAGGGCAGATCAACACCAATGATCTTTTCTGCAGTCCTGACTATCCTTTGTAGTCTGTGTCTGTCTAGTTTGGTTGTAGATCCAAACCAGACAGTGATGGAGGAGCACAGAACAGACTGAATGATGGAGGTGTAGAACATTATCAGCAGTTCTTAAGGCAGGTTGAACTTCCTCAGCTGACACAGGAAGTACGTCCTCTGCTGTGCCTTTTTCAGAATCAGAATCAGAATCAGCTTTATTGACCAGGTACAGTTTAGAACAATACGAGGAATTTGACTAGGTAGTTGCAGTGAAAGGAGACACATCAACACACCGGAGCAGCCATTTGCAGCGCCCACATATTTAGGTGAAAAAGGGATCAATAACAGGAGGAGAGGAGGGGTGAGGGGAAAAAAAAACTGCCAGTTTGAAACTGATTTCCCTAAACAGAGAAAGCAGTGTGAAACCAGGAAAAAAAACCGCCTCCGCAAACATAAATGTAAGCATGACACAGTCAAACAACTCGAGACAAGGCATGTAGGAAGGGTTGGGTGGGAGGTTGGCTGGGGGAGGGGGTCAGGTGGGAAGAACAACAGGAGTCCAGCCGTTTGGGGACATGGGCGTGCTGCCAGTCGGCGCTGCAACCACGCCTCCATTCAGCTGCGGATGGGAGGTGGGGAAAGATGGCCGACGAGGCATTTGAAGTTGAAGACCTGTAGCTGCGTTACTGACAACCAGATGACGTGTGGAAAAGTTCAGCATCAACAGTTCCAGGAGGAATGTAGGGAAGGAGCGGGGGGAGGGAGTGGGGGTAAGAGCCGCCGTCTGCAGAAACTTCCTGGTGATAAGAGTTGAGACAACCTTGGCTTTAGCCTTGGCTGGCTGGGTAGCCGAAAGGGAGATAAGCGTAGACGATCCAAAAGCAGCTCCATTATTCCGGTTTTGGATGAGTTGCAGAGAGAGGCTCTTGTTAGTTTCACAAGACCTGACAAAGCAGCAGCTGGGAGAGAGATAAAACGGAAGGGAGGGAGAAACAGAGAGTGCGACTGACCTCGTCGAGAGACTGGTTGTGGGAGGACCACTTCAGGTCCTGTGAGATTGTGGATCCCAAGAACCTGAAGGAGTCCACGGAAGCGAATTCCCAATTTAAAATGGTAAGGGGGGGGAGTGGGGGGGGATTTCTTCTGAAGTCCACTGTCATCTCCACAGTCTTGAACTGGTTCAGTTCCAGATGGTTCTGACTGCACCAGAGAGCCAGCTGTTCCACCTCCCGTCTGTAGGCAGACTCGTCCCCGTCCCGGATGAGACCGATGACGGTGGTATCGTCTGCAAACTTCAGGAGTTTCACAGAGGGGTCCCCTGAGGTGCAGTCATTGGTGTAGAGCAGTCTCTCCCAAAGTGGGGTCCGCGGCCCCCTGGGGGGCCGCGATCGCATTGCAGGGGGGCCGCAAAGTGTGATCCACAAAATATATGAATTTCATAGAAAAATATTATTTTAAATTAATTATTTAAAGTTATACATTTTTCAATGCAGGACATTATTCGGAATTATATACTGACAGTTAAACTATTGTAAGTAAATTTACAAGTCGCTAAAAATAGGTCGGAACTATAAATAATAAAATAAAGGGGAGGAATTAAAGGTGAGGGGACGCATGAACGGCGGGAAATAAGTAGCAGTCATGGACCGATGGCTGCTCGGCAAAAAGAAGACTACTGCTAATTCAATTCAAGATTATAATCAAGATGATCATCAGGATGAGCAGACAAAAGAGCCATCAAAGAAACGAAGACAGTACTCGAGTGAGTATCTGTCGCTGGGATTTACAAGTGTGGGACCCGATGACAACCCTCGCCCCGTCTGTGTCTGTGTGAAACTGGCTTTTCAGCGCTCGTGGGATTAAAAACAAAATACAGAAACAGACTGGACGTGGGGTCAGATCTTCGCCTAAAACTGACCTCAATCCAGCCGGACATTGGGACATTGACAGCAGCAATGCAGCACCATCCCTCTCATTAGGTGAGCACATTTAATGACACCACGCAATCCAAGACTAAAATAATTGTTCTTACACAGCGTTTGCTTTAGGACTTGTGTGAAAGCAAGATAATTAATTTTCTTTAAAGCTTAAATGTTCATAGTGGATCTGCGTGTTTATTTTCTGTGGGTTGCCATGTTGGGGGTGCCATGTTGGGATGTTTCCGCCTTGAAATCCCGCGTTAGTTCGTTTTTGCGGGAGTTAAACGAGAGTTTAGTGAGTTCTGCAGTGGGGATGCTTGTGTGACATCTGTGTATGATTGTCCTGCTGCTCTGAATCCAGCAATTAAAATTACTTTTGACAAACCTTCAGTAATCCTTATTTCACATCTCATCCTCACTACAATATCTTCTGGAATTTTGTTCATATTTTTATTGTAAGAATGAATAAGTTGAACCTTAAATAACACTAGGTGCTTTTGCAAGCTTTAAGACTTAATATTGTTTTCTGTAGATTAAACTTTTTTTTTAAATAAAAAATATGCATTTGGATTTTCTCCTAACTAAATATTCACAGAAAAATAAACCGCTTTAGTCTTGTTCAGGGGTAGGCAACTATTATCACAGCAGGGCCACAAAAATGGGATTGTCTGATCTGAGGGCCACGATATCAACATGTATGCCAGTATTAAAAATAAAAAAACAATCTGAGCATTAACACAGGAAATAACAAAGGGTTTTGTGGTTGTTTGCATTGTTTTTGTGTAGTTTTTAGTCATTTATCTGTCATTTTGGGAATTTCTGTTGGCATTTTGTGTATTTTACGAGTCAGTGTGTGTTTTTGTTATTTGTTTTTTGCCTGTGTGCTTTGCATTTTGCACATTTTTTGAGTTTTTGTTGTGTCTGTCGTTTTGTGTGTATCAAGTCTTTGTGTATTTTTATTGTTGCTTTGTGTATTTTTTATTGACATTCTGTGTATTTTGCCATTTTTTTTGTCTGGTTTTGGAGTTATGTTGGGCTTTATATTACTTCTAATTTCTTGAATTACCAATTTTGGTGGATTTGTCTTGGGGGCCACACAAAATTAGGCAGAGGGCCGCATGTGGCCCCCGGGCCGCCAGTTGCCCACGTCTGGTCTTGTTGCTAAAAAAATGAGTGTCACTATTGGGTGGGCCCCGAATAACTGTGAAATTTTTAAGTGGGCCCTGGCACTGCTGAGTTTGGGAACCGCTGGTGTAGAGGGAGAATAGCAGTGGGGAGAGAACACACCCCTGGGGGGCGCCAGTGCTGAGTGACCGGGTGCCAGATGTGATGCTTCCAAGCCTTACTTGCTGCTTCCTGTAAGTCAGGAAGTTGGTGATCCACTGACAGGTGGAGGCCGGCACTGTGAGCTGGGTGAGTTTCTGATGAAGGATGTCCGGGATGATGGTGTTGAATGCAGAGCTGAAATCCACAAACAGGATCCTGGGGAGTCGAGGTGGTGCAGGATGTAGTTCAGTCCAATGTTGACTGCGTCCTCGACAGACCTGTTTGCCCGATAGGCAAACTGCAGGGGGTCCAGCAGGGGTCCTGTGATCTTCTTCAGGTGGCTCAGAACCAGCCTCTCAAAGGATTTCATGACTACGGACATCAGAGCAATGGGTCGATAGTCATTGAGTCCTGTGATGGCAGGTTTCTTGGGGACTGGGATGATGCTGGAACTTTTGAAGCAGGAAGGTACTTCACACAGTTCCAGTGATGTGTTGAAGATCCGTGTGAAGATGGGGGCCAGCTGCTCAGCACAGGCTTTCAGGCAGGAAGGAGACACTCCGTCTGGTCCTGGAGCGTTTTTAATCTTTTGTTTTTTGAAAAGCTGGCACACATCTCTTTCATTGATCTTCAGGGCAGGTGGGGGGACAGGGTGAGGTAGGGGGGGGAGTAGGGGGAGCAGGAAGGGCAGAGTCCAGGTGATGGGCTGATGCTAATGAGCTGGGGGGTGGGTGTGAAAACCTGCAGTAGAAGCTGTTCAGGTCTCTAGCTAGTCTTTTGTTACCAGTAGGGTGGGGGGAGGGTTTCCTGTAGTTGGTAACTTCATGCAGGCTTTTCCACACTGCAGAAGGATCTTTGTTTGAGAAACTTTGTTTTAGTTTCTCAGTGTAGCACCTCTTGGCTACTTTGATCTCCCTGGAAAGTGTGTACTTGGCTTGCCTGAACAGGTCCCTGTCCCCACTCCTGTAGGCTTCCTCCTTCGCCTGACGTAGCATCCTAAGTTGAGGTGTGAACCAGGGTTTGTTATTGTTGTATGTGCAGAAAGTCTTGGTCTGCACACACATGTCCTCACAGAAGCTGATGTAAGATGTCACAGTGTCAGTCAGTTCATCTAGGTTGTCTGATGCAGCTTCAAAAACACTCCAATCAGTGCAGTCAAAGCAGTCCTGTAACTCCTGCTTTGACTCCTCTGTCCACCTCTTTACAGTCCTTACTACAGGTTTAGCAGATTTAAACTTATGCCTGTAGGTCGGGATGAGGTGAATCAGACAGTGATCAGAGAGCCCCAAAGCTGCACGGGGAACAGAGTGATAAGAATCTTTTATTGCAGTGTAGCAGTGGTCCAGTGTGTTAGCACCCCTGGTGGGGCACTTTATATGCTGTCTGTATTTTGGGAGTTCGTGGGTTAGATTTGCTCTGTTAAAATCCCCGAGAATGATAAGCAAAGAGTCTGGATGTTTTTTCTCCACGTCTGCTATCTGGTCGGCCAGGTGCTGTAACGCCTCTGTTACGCAAGCCTGAGGTGGGATGTAAACACCGACCATAACAAACGAGGAGAACTCCCATGGAGAATAGAACGGTTTGCAGTTTATAAAAAAACTCTCCAGATTAGGGCTACACGTCTGTTTCAACACTGTGACATCTGTACACCAACCTTGGTTAATGTAAAAGCATATTCCGCCTCCCCTCGTCTTCCCAGAGAGCTCTTTTACGCGGTCCGCTCTGATGAGCTGAAAGTCCGGAAGATGGAGAGAGCTGTCCAGGATGAGTTCACTGAGCCAGGTTTCAGTAAAACACAGGGCGGCGGATCTGCAAAAGTCCGAGTTTCTGGTGTTTAGAAGCAGCAGTTCATCCATTTTATTTGCCAGAGAGCGGACATTCGCCAGGTGAATGGATGGAAGCGCAGTGCGTAATACTCGCTGCCTCAGTTTAACGAGCGCTCCTGCTCGTTTACCCCGTCTGCGTCTGCGGCGTCTCCTACAAATTCCATAGAGAGCTGCTGCTGCTCCGGTGAGAATCTCCGCATAACTTTCTGGCTCAATGAGAACCGGTGAAAAAAGATCAGCAGAGGACTGTCCTACGTGTAATAGTTCTTCTCTGGTGAAAGAGACCAGAGAGGGGGAGCAATAAACTACAAAAATAAAGAAAAACACAACAACTACGAGAGAGCGCAGTACCGAGGCGACCATCCGCGGCGCCATCTTGATCCAAAACAATTAAATATGAGTATTTAATTGTAATTGTACTATTTGTTCAAGCCTCACTGTGCTGCAGTAAAGTTGTCTCTATTTTAAATAAGTCTGAACAATTACTACAGCTACTATTCTGTTTTAAACTCTGTCACGTCTAACATTTACATTGATAATGACTAAAATAATTACATGTAAATATGAATAATGCATTTTCTAGTGAGCTTTATTGACACTAAAGAAAAAAGAAAGGACAAGTAGTGTAATTGCTAAAGTCATGTAAATGTGTGTAATTGCTAAATCGTATCAATAACTCACCTGTGAATGTTTGTGTGTTTGACTGTTTTTGATGGATGTTGGAAAATTTAAATTAATAAAAACCTGCAGTGAAAAAATAAGGATAAATAAGAAGGCTGCAACTCTATTATACTGTGGCAAAAAATGTAAATGGTAAATTAAAACATATGCAGAATGTGATAATTATATTGGGCAGATAATTTATCCATAAATCTATATGGGCTAAAACAGAACCTAAAATAACAATATTTCATATTGATGTAAAACATTACTTTAACATACTACAAGGTAACAAAGACAAGAAAGCAATAAAAACCTTACACATTTATAATGTAATGCAGATTGTATAATATGTGGTTACAATAATACTACTAATAATAATAATGGGTAAAATACAGTTTTAATTTGATACTCCATGTGTGTTTTACTGATACACAGATTATGACTAAAATGTAGAGCTGTAACTAACAATTATTTTCATAATTGATTAATTGAATAAAAAATAATAATTTCATCCTTTATTCATCCCATTGTGAATGTAGTGGCAGGTAACCCTAAAGTTGACTTAATTGTCTACACGTGTCCATATATCAGCAGTGAGACAGTTTGTTTATTTCATTTTAATTTCAGTTTCCTTGAAAATCTCTAAATATTTTTTTCTCCTTGAGTTTTGTAAAATGTGTCCTTGAGGGAAGAGTGTAATCTGGATTAAAAGTGAGGATTATTGTAGTGAAGCTTCATCTTCAACCATGGACACAGGCCTCGTGTCAGTGACATCATGTTGAGGATGTTCTCAGTCTACACAGCTGTTTTCTGTGATTTACATGATGTTTGTTATCATGAAGCCTGTCATTGTTTGTTTTCTAATCAAATGAGAAAGATAGTTTAGTATTTACTATTTACTATTTACACTATTTACAACAACTCAATGATGAACTTGTTTTATTTGCAGCATTTGGTTAAGGTTCAACTAAAGAGCAAAACACACACATACACTGATATATACGTATATATACACATATATATTTGTATTTTTAAGTACAAGTACCTTAAAAATACTTCAAAAAGAAAATTTGAGTAGATGTGATAAATTACATTAACCCCTGTTTAAACGCAATGAATCCAGTCTCACTCCATCACAGACCAGTGTCCTCACTGACACTATAGGTCAAAGGTTAAACTATTACCACCATTGTGTACAATTTAAGTTTATATATAAAACCTGCTTAAACTGATGAAACTAAAATAAAGAAGTATCTCTCTCACACAAACACACACGCTCAGGCTGGGCGATATATTGTGTTTTTAATAAATATATAATTTAATAATATATTTATATAAGAGATGCAGCATAGGACTATATCGTAATATTGATATAATTCACGTAACATTAAAAGTTTCTTCTGTAGAGCCACCAGTAGGCCTTTTTCTCCTCTGTCACACACGCGCTGACCAAACACCCCCTCCTCTCACTCACCTCTGCAGTGACAACATTATGAGACAGAGTCGAATGAAGAGTTAGTTTGTAAAAAAAAAAAAAGAATAAAGGTTAAAATATTTGGAAATGTTTTGGCTTCAGAATGTCACTGTGAGTGAGTGCGTGCGGTAGTGTGTGTGTGTGCTCTAGAGATCTGAGGTCTCTGTGGGTCGATAACGTAAACAGGACTCAAAACAACTGGTTACGTCACACTGCACGTTTATTGTACGCAGGGGAAGCTCAAACACTGCTTCTATGTCGTTTCAGACAGGACAGGAACAGAAAAGTAACATAAAGCTACGTCCATGCGCTCAGTACGGATCAGGAAAAAGACAGGATGACTGAACTCTGACTTAACGTTACCATGGTACCCTTAAAGGTACAATCCTCAGAAGGCTATCATTACAGCGCGTGTGTTAGTAGTGGTAATTGTTATTTATTATAATACTTTGGATAATAGTATCTGATAAATAAACATATGTCAGTAATAATAAATAAATAAATGCTAGGTAATTGTATTAATTAAAAAATACTGTACAGCACTTTGGTCAGCTGAAGTTGTTAATAAAGGTCCCTGTGTGACATTTGGCTTTAACTGACTTACCTGAAATGTTGTAAATGTTTAATGGTTAATTAAATTAATGGTTTTTAAGAGTTACTATGGGGTTTGCCTCTGAAAAAAGAAACTAACAGATACGCTATGCGATAATAGTTAGGGGGAAACCCCAATTACATCACAGAGAAAACATCAATATATATTGATTATTGCCATTTTAGTTCGATTGTATGCATCAAATCATCTCAAGGCAAGGGCAAAATATTGAGATATATATCGTGACATTGCTTGAAAATATCGAGATATTAAAAAAGGGCATATCGCCCAGCCGTAACACACGCGCACAAACACGCATTCGTTTTTGGTCAATTTTGAGCAGACTTTTTTTTTTTTTTTTAACTGATTTTTAGTTGAATTAAATTCACAAAATGAAATACAGTTGTTTAACATTGTGTGTTGTTATAATTAATAATAATAATAATAATAATAATAATAATAATAATAATTACAGAATTGAAATTTGAAAATCAATATTTTTTTTTCAAAATTTCAAGCAACCCCTTTTAAATTCCAGTCCCAACCCCAAGGTTGAAAAACACTGATCTAGTGTCCCCTGAATAGATTTATTTCTCTAGTTTTTATCATTTCCGGTCAACTCACACTTGGGGCCTCATTTATTAACGCTGCGCAAGTACAAAAGAAAGCGTACGCCACATATAAGCTAAGTTTGGGATTTATAAAAATAAAAAAAATGTGTGCACCTCCATGGCAGCTCTCACCCTGCCGTACGCACACAATCATGAGAAACGGGAAACTCTGACGCCAACAGGAGGAGGATGAAATTAAAGACAGCTCTGTGAAATAATAGAAATTGTGTGAAATAATCGAACACATTGAACATTTCACAACACACATTATTTGAAGGATGCATTTGCAAAAACGGAGGAGGAAACAATTATACTGACTCCCACGCGCCTACAAATACAGTTTTATTTTATTATTATTATTATTAATAATAATTGTAATCAAAATCACATGATCATTGCGCAAAACTGCCGTTCAATTGGCTGCAACACCTGTAGCTGTTATAAAAAGGAACAGACTAATGCGTAAAAACGCACAATGGCTGATTTGACACTGCTGGAGGACGAGGTAAACGCCAGACTCCGGAGGGGAAGATCTACAGAGACCAGCCAAACCTACTGAGAGTGAGGAGTCACGTGGTGAGTTGGGTGTTTTGGGGGGGGTCTGAGCCCGTCAGCCATGATGGTGGTAGACGCCCCCAGAATTTCACCCATTCACCAGAGCTTTACTTTTTGTGCATTTACGTAGAGGAATCCGACAAGGAAAAAGAAGAAAAGCAATGCAAAAAGAGAAGGCGAAAGAAAAGGGACCTTACAGGGACAAACTGATACCAAGTGCAAAAAAGAGGTATTTGGAGAAGCTAGTGGACATTCGCAACATCGATCCGTACGAGCTATCTGCAGCGAAATGGCACAGAGACCTGGACCTTTTACCTCCGTGCACATACATGGACATCGTAAATTACCTTGTTTTTGGTGTAAGTTACAATGCAGGAGTTCAAAAGCCACAAGTCTCTGGAAAGTTACGAGACTTTCTGCTGCGGCTGGGTCCAGGACTTGGTCATCTACAAGCCTC
Source organism: Gouania willdenowi (assembly GCF_900634775.1). Lineage (NCBI taxonomy): Eukaryota > Metazoa > Chordata > Actinopteri > Blenniiformes > Gobiesocidae > Gouania > Gouania willdenowi. Next base: position 19,318,601 of record NC_041061.1, on the reverse strand, counting down.
CAGCTGGTGAAAACAGCGTTGTACTGGCAAAAGTAAGTTTCTTCACATATGTGTTTTAGTGTGTCAGAGACAAAGGCACTACAGCGTCCACAATCACATAAGGTAACCTACACTTCCTACCTTTAAGAGACAACTACATAAAGACATTTTAAGAGAACGTTCCAGAGTGAAAATGCAGAGAACACACTCTCATCCACGTTGGTGTGCGATCGAAAGTAAGGTCCTTTCTTCTAATTGCAGCCAACCAAGCAATCCGACGTCTCCTCGTCAGGTCCGACACTTGCTCTCCTAGATGCTGTATCCATTTCGGTAACCTAAAAAACTGTATCCCGTTGTTCCTCCGTCTTCCATGGCTATCGTGGGAGGTATTGGAGCAGTTCTTAACGCAGCAGTGACTTCCAGGCATGGTCAAACAGTGCGGAATAGCAAGTACCTCCGCTACTACCGCATTAAAAACACATGTAAACAATCTGTTTTGCTGCGGGACTTATGCCAACATGGCGGCGGGGAGGATCGGGGGGAGGGGCTCTAGGCTGTGATGACAACTCCTCATTCTCAATAGGCAGGAGCCCCGTGAGGACGAGAGGCTGCAGTGGGCTGCGGAGTTTAATCCCATGTTTTTGGCGCATATATATATATCAGTGGCGTGCCGTGCATTTCACACCTAGGCCTTCAGTGATGTCCTACACTGAATGAATCCACCTCTTAATACCATCATTATGACACCATGGCTCTCGAAACCATACATTTATACAGAAACAAACATAGTCGAATACAACTACTTTATTTCCGGAGTATTTAAAATCAATACATCCGTATTAACAATTAAGAGTAGTAAAGTAAAAGTTATATGATCGCTTGGATACTGTCACAACTTAAAAATAAAAGGCAATTAGTCGACAAAAGTCCACGAAACAGCACATTGTTGCACCCGTAAAGCAGTTTCATTCATTCATATCCGACAGTGGTGAAATGGTGTAGCCCACTCCTTGAACGTTTGATATAGATTAAAGCGAAACAATTCAGTCCCTTCACTGAAGTCACAGGTGTGCCAGGTATCGGCACATTATGGGCTCTGTCTCGACGGCAAAGCGCAGGCTGCGCCCGGCACGGTGCAAACCGCTCCGCCAGACCGTCAAGACAGGGCTTACGAAATAAAATCACAAAAATATAGAAAAGAAAAAAAAGCTTTGTACTCACCAAAACGATTATCCCCGCTTATTTGAACACAAAATCCATCCTCCTTTCTTTCCTCAAGAAGACTTCAATGACTGCTTATCTGTCTGTCTCAGTTCCACCAATAAGTCCTTTTCTATCTACATGGAGGCTAGTGCTGAAAGCCGAGTCTCTCTGAACCTGTGAGCCAGGGTTATCGCTCATAGCTGCTGCTTTGAAAGTGGCGCACAAACCCTTTTCCCCGCTGGGACAGGTCAGCTAGCGCTGGGGTTGGACGACCTGCTCACAATATCAAGTTTTTCTTGAAAGGTCTGTCTTGAAAATGACGTTGCATGTATATCAGCGACCAGGTCAATCTCTTCTCCTCCTTCAGCCATTGTGGGTTGAAAAAAACACTATTAATGTTTTAGCTCGTTCGAGTCGCTAACGGGACACCAGCTTCCATTTGGTTAACGTCACTCTACTTTGCATAGCGCTGCCTCTCACTAGTGCATATCCAATCAGAGGACGTGAACGTCAGAGCGTGTCATGTTCAACGTGATACCTGCTAGCTGGCCCTGATGTCGCCAACTCAAAATCTGATTGGTTATCACAATATGTCTGTTTCAGTTCATTTAGGTGTACAGGCGCCCCCACTTTTAATTCTGAAGGCCTCGGGAAGATTTCGTGGAGCTTGGCAACACGTGACAGCTCAAATATGATTGGATGAAAGCTATAAGATAAATAAACAATCCTGGAAGCAGCGCAACCAAGAGGAAAGCTATGAAATGAAGAGAAAAGACTATGAGAAATAATTTAATACATATTTATGAAAAAAAAATATTAAAATTAAAGTTATTTCTGATTATGTTTAGGCCAGCAGAGAAGGCCTTGCTGGCCCTGATGGCCCACCACTGATATATATGTATGTATTTATGTGTATGTGTATGTATGTGTATGTATTTATGTGTATGTGTATGTATGTGTATATATATATGTGTATGTGTATGTGTGTGTGTGTGTATATGTATATGTATGTATGTATATGTGTATATGTATGTATGTATGTATATGTGTATATGTATGTATGTATGTATATGTGTATATGTATGTATGTATGTATATGTGTATATGTATGTATGTATGTATGTGTATATATGTGTATATGTGTATGTGTATATGTATATATGTGTGTATGTGTATATATATATGTGTGTGTATATATGTGTGTATATATATGTGTGTATATATGTGTGTATATATATATATATATATATATGTGTATGTATATATGTGTATATATATATATGAGCTCCCCCTCTTTCCGCCACCTGTTGAACAGATGTTCTTCCTATGGAAAGTGATCCACATTTTCTCCTCCACTTTTATGTGTGATCGTTTATTTTTCACCTGTCACAGTCTGATGAGACAACGTAACGCGCTCTGCCTTTCTATCATTCCTAATGTTCACTGTGTCACCAAATGATGCTCTCCTGTGTGTGTCCACCTCAACAGTTAATACCTCCACCTCACATTGAATGGAATTTGTTTTATTTGCTCGTTTTCTCCCTCGGTCCACTGTGAAATTCCTATTAGTGAATATTCATTTAGGGCGTTCACCTGACTTTTTATGGCCACCAAATGGGCGGAGCAAGGTGTTTCTTCACGTGCGCCAACCTTCTCGTTGATTGTGATTTATAAACGGAAACATGCGTGGGACGTACTTGCGTCCTCGTTTATAAATCGTAAAAAAAGGATTCGTACCACTTCCTGGTTTTTAGCATACGCTAGCTGAAGTGTGCTAACCTAGGAACACTTTTATAAATGAGGCCCCTGGAGTGTAACCAAGAAAGACACTTTATTTGTTAATTACACTCTCTCTAGTACCACCTGTAGGGTCATTGCGTACCCCAGGGGTACACGTACCCCATTTGAGAAACACAGTTTTAGTTTACTAATTAATGCAGGAAAATGTTCAGCAATATCTGCTCACATTCAATCAGTGAAGAGTAACAGCAGCTATCTACCAGCCCCCTGCCCCACCTGAACAAGCCCAAGTCCCCCCTGAGGAAGGAGGGGAGCAGCTGTGTTGAATTAATCTATTATTAGGGAGAAAAAAAAAAACATTAAATAATAAAAAAATTGTTCTGTAATTTAAAAAACGCTGTTAGTCTGTATTTATTTTAGAACGATTTCTACCCCTAAACAAAACACAAAATATAGCCAGAAAATTATCATTTTTTTGGGTCTGAAATGTTTCACTTTCTACTGAAATCCCCCCCCCCAAAAAAAAAAACACATTTCAATAAAATGTAAGAGAAGTATTTTTTGTTTCTAAAGAAAGAGATTTTTTTGGAATATAGAGAAAATAAATGAATCTAAATTAATTTTATTGTATTTTCAGTGCTTCCCTTACCAATTAATTTACAAAATCTATGGCAGCGCCCCTGTGTGGGAATCAAATAATACACCTCTATAACCATGCTTATTTAAATACCTTATCAATTACTCATTGAAACATCATTTTACCTCCCACCCCTCCTACTTGGTCTCACCTAGTGACATCACCAGTGACATCACTGGAGATGTCACCCAGGATATAATACACTTTGTGTTTTAATTCATATTAACAATTCCTTGTAAAATTTTAAAGAAATAAAAAAAATTGGCAAATGAAACAAGTTAATGATCAAAACTAATGCATCAGTCAATAGAAAATGTCTCCATAAACCATCCTCACTTTAACTATGGGTTGTTCACAGACACAATAATCACTAAATAAACTACAATATAAATACATCTATATTTCATTAAGCATCATATTGGTATCCCCAAAATATCCCCTCATTTATAAAGTGAGGGATCTTGTTAATCTGTGTCACATTTGGATGTTTTAAGGAATCATTTTCAGGCTGTGGGAAATCATTTCACAGCAAAAAAAAGAGATTAGTGATTTTTTTTTAATGGAATTAAATTGTGTTAATAAATTGTAGTTAAAGGTTATTTTGTCATATGTGGTTATGTTGAACTGCATGAATAAATCACAAAATATTTAGCATTAGTGGAATGAGGGGCTGTTCTGGGTTTGATTCTGGATGGATTCTTGATTCTAAATGACTCTTCAAGCGTTTCTGTGGACTGTACGATGTAATATATTATTTTCATACACTTTATAAGTTATATATTTGTTCTCTTTTAAACTTTGCCAAAACATTTTAGCTAGAATAATTACATGTAAAAATGAATAATGCCTGGTTAAATTTGCTTTAGCATTTAAAACACAAGGCAAAGTGTTAAAGTAATGTAAATGCAGTTATTGCTAAAAATTTAATAAAAATAAACATTTAAATACATTTCATGTAGGAATCACCCTGTGTCCTGTGTAGGGATTAACACCTGCAGATCATTGTGTCCCTGTACAGGATTAAGCAGGTTATGAATATAATTGAGGATTGGAAAAAACACAAATTTAATACAGATATACTTTATTAAATAGGTGATCAATAAACATGCTGGTTATAATGAAGTTACACTGAATGATACAAACAATGAACACCAACAACAAAAAATAAATACCATCAGTTTTGAGTCAACAAACAATTAAGAAAATATTTCAAATATAAAGGTTTATGAGCAATAGGATTGATTATAAAGCTGATTCTGTAAATATAAAATGTCTAACATGTGAACCAAGAGTGCTGATTGCACAATAAGTATGAACAAAATAAACATTTTCAAACACTTAACTTTTCAATGGAAAACAAAACAAAAAAAAAAAATCAAAAGTAAATAGAAATAATTTAAGATAAAATATTTTACTGACAATTTTCTGTTATGAAAAACATACAAATAGATTAGTAACCAATGAAGTCATTGGGCAGTTTCTACAAACAAATTCAATATAAGATGAGATAAAGTTGCTCCAATGGAACATTCGAATAAAGTTGCTCCAATGGACTTTTATTTTGTAAACCAGAAGTTCCCACTGAAACGGTTGTACTTGAGGTATCTTGCTGACTGTGAAAATGTACCTATTCTTAGTTAGCCATCACACAACAGTTCGAACACTGAGCAGGTGAAGATGATTTAAGCTGTTCACGTTCTCACGCTACACAAAAAATGGACAAAGCTTTACAGGCACAGCAAAGTTAAACAATTTGCGTTGTTTTTAGATGGGGTTTGTGGTGATTTAGGCAGAGTTTAATGCAGCCAGGACAGGGCGGTGCATCTAATAAGCTGTCCCCAAAAACATTTCCTCATAAAAAAATATCCTTTGTCCCACGGTGACGGCATTTAATGCCGATTCTGTCCATTTTCGTGTTTAACCGTTTTCATAGGTCGATTCCGTGAATCCGTCTGTGATTCCGTTAACCCGGGTTTTATAGGGCCCTATAAGTGCTGCATTTCACACTGTGAACCATAACATTGTGTTACACAGATTGCAAATGTGGGTTGGACTAAATGAAAAAGTACTGCAATAGTTAAAGTCCTACTTGGAGGAGTAAAGTTATTTATATATATATGTATATACAGTGGTATGCGAAAGTTTGGGCACCCTTGTAAATGTTCATGATATTCCTTAATAAATAATTGGTTGTTTGGATAACAAATTCCAGTTAAATTTATCATATAGGAAACAAACACAGTGATATTTGAGAAGTGAAATAAAGTTTATATGATTTACAGAAAGTGTGCTAGAATTATTTAAACAGAATTAGGCATGTGCATAAGTTTAGGCACCCTTGCATCTTATTGATTTTAATACTCTTAGCACTAATTATTGGAACTCAAAATTGTTTTGGTAACCTCAGTGATCCTTGATCTCCATACACAGGTGAATCCAATCATGAGTCAGGGTATTTAAGTAGGAAAATTCTAGGTGTTTCCTCTTTGCATCTTCTCTGATTAGTGGCAACATGGGAGCCTCAAAACACCTCTCAAATGACCTGAAAACAAAGATTATTCAACATCATGGTTTAGGGGAGGGATACAAAAAGCTATCCCAGCAATTTAAGCTTTCAGTTTCAACTGTGAGGAACATTGTGAGGAATTGGAAGACCACAGGCACAGTTCTAGTTAAGGCCCGAAGTGGAAGACCAAGAAAGATCTCCGAAAGGCAGCGGCGCAGGATGGTGAGAACAGTCACAGTCAACCCGCAGACCAGCTCCAAAGACCTACAACATCAGCTTGCTGCAGATGGTGTCACTGTGCATCGTTCCACTATTCAGCGCACTTTACACAAGGAGATGCTGTATGGAAGAGTAATGCGGAAAAAGCCTTTTCTCTGCACACGCCACAAACGGCGTCGCTTGAGGTATGCTAAAGCACATTTGGACAAGCCAGCTTCATTTTGGAACAAGGTGCTGTGGACTGATGAAACTAAAATAGAGTTATTTGGGCATAACAGGGGCGTTATGCATGGCGGAAAAAGAACACAGCATTCCAAGAAAAGCACTTGCTACCTACAGTAAAGTTTGGTGGTGGTTCCATCATGCTGTGGGGCTGTGTGTCCAGTGCAGGCACTGGGAATCTTGTTAAAGTTGAGGGGCGCATGGATTCCTCTCAATATCAGCAGATTCTGGAGAACAATGTCCAGGAATCAGTGACAAAGTTGAAGTTGCGCCGGGGCTGGATCTTTCAACAAGACAATGATCCTAAACACTGCTCAAAATCTACTAAGGCATTCATGCAGAGGAACAAGTACAACATCCTGGAATGGCCGTCTCAGTCCCCAGACCTGAATATTATTGAAAATGTATGGTGTGCTTTAAAACGGGCTGTCCATGCTCGGAAACCATCAAACCTGACTGAACTAGAGATGATCTGCAGAGAAGAATGGTCCAAAATACCTCCCACCAGAATCCAGACCCTAATTGGAAGCTATAGGAAGCGTTTGGAGGCTGTTATTTCAGAAAAAGGAGGATCTACAAAATATTAAGTATTGTTTTTCTTTTGTGGTGCCTAAACTTATGCACATGCCTAATTCTGTTTAAATAATTCTAGCACACTTTCTGTAAATCGAATAAACTTTATATGATAAATTTAACTGGAATTTGTTATCCAAACAACCAATTATTTATTAAGGAATATCATGAACATTTACAAGGGTGCCCAAACTTTTGCATACCACTGTATATGTATAAGTTATAAGTGTTGGAAACTTTGAATCTTACACATTAACAACGTCCTGTGGGGTTCCTCAGGGCTCTGTGTAATTTTTTTACTTTTTTGTAAATGGCTGAACATCGTGCATATATTTATATGTTCATATGTTTTGTTGTATAGGCCTTAGTCCTGGTAAAAGTGCGTCGATCGAATGTTTGTCAATATGAAATTATTTCAACAAGTTGTCTTATTTTTGCAAAATCAGTTTAACAAATGGTAACATTTGCACTAAAACAAAGGGACAACTAGAGAATCTGGTTAATACGCCCTGATTATTTATTTGTTTAACAAAACCTCTGCAGGACACTGATGCTTCACCAAGATTGTGTGTGTGGCCAGCTCTCTTTGTGTCACTCCTGTATATGTTTTTGAGTGAATAAACTTTTTATTCAACTTTTTTATCAGCAAATAGTACTTGAGCTTTGCTTTCCTGTCAACTTTATTGCTTAATAAACACCAAACTTTGTTCCTTCCTGTGTCTGAGGGAACTACCACTGTAGTTAACATGGAAATTGTAGCAGCTTTCTTGTAACACTGAACAAAGTTTCATCACATTCCCTCAATGGACCAGCAGCATTATTTCAGCTATAATATTTTAGCCTTTATTCATATTAGGTTTGAAAAAAGAAAACAAAGACTAAACCTTTGACAGTCTGATCAGAGATGATGTCATATCCACCTTCTTTGATTTACTGCTGATGGCAAAAATAAAACCATGTGTTCACACAGCATAACTTTAAAGCCTCTGTGGGGATTAGTCAGTCCTCCATTATATGATCCAGAACTTCCATCATGCTACTGCATGTCTTTAACAGGTACAGGGACGTTTGGCTACATTTCACCAGTCCTCAGCTCACTTCACTGGCTGCATGTTTATTTTAGTATATTTAGTATTTTATATTCCTGAGCTTCTACATCCCTGTCTCCTATCACAGTCCCTCAGGTTAGCTTTTCAGCTGCTTCTAATTGTTCCAAAAATGACTTTTAGCCAGTTTTGATCTGCAGGCCAGATGATTGCCTCAGCTGATTTATATGGTTAAGAAGTAGACTTTATTTTTATGAAAGTTTGACATATTTGGTACAAAAAAAGAACATTAGGTAGAGGAGATCCTCCAAACAGCATGTCTATATGAAGGGTAGTTCCATCAACTAGAAAAAGAAGTCCTCATTACATCACATATAAATATTCAGAGTATCAGTCAGAATAAAAAGCGCATTAATCTACTCTATTACATAAGTCAAAGTTTCAGAGATTAATCTTTTTTCAATTTCATTTGATTTCTTTTTATTTATTCTGTCATGGTAAAGTTCACAATTTTTTTACAAAAAATATTAAACTTCATTACATTTTATTGGATTAAACAAAAGCTGATAAAGATGTGGAGCAGACATTTTCTGAGACATCAGTGGGAAATTTTGGTTTTGTACAGCAGCAGAATTAAATTGTTAGGTTATAATTTGTAACTCTAACAGCCACAGATCTATTATTTATCTTGTCAGTGAGCAAAGTTAAAACTATTAAGACAGCTGTCATTAACAAATCCACTTCTTTTCTTTTTTTTAAATAATTTGTATTAATGCTTTAGTATAGTATACAGTATACAGTATAGTCATGAATAAAAGACTTGCATTTTAAAATTGCTTTTTGTAAATCTATAGACTTAAATGAATAAATTTCTCATTGTAATTCATGAAGAAGCAGAATGTGTTTACACTTTATTTCATACAAACAAATCTCTAGCAAATTAAAAGTAAACATTACATTATTAATGATCAAAACAAATGCATCACTGCCTCTCTTAAATCATTCTTATTTTAACTTGTGTGTTGTTCACAGACACTAATTCATTGTTTACGTACAATAAGATATTTGGAGGTGGTTTGGTGCTGAATGGATTTGTTTAGTCTAAATTGCTCTTAAAGCATATATGTGGACTCTTTGTATGATTTTTTTCAGACCATATTTATTCTCTCTTAAACTGTGCCTTTGTCTAACAATTACAATATTAATTACATGTAAAAATGAAGAATGCATGATTGATTGAACTTAGACTTTTAAAGAATAAAAGAAAAGACAAGTTTTGTATTTTCTAAACTAATGTTAGTGCATATAATTGCTAAAAATGATATGAACTAAACTTATTTAAAGAACCATCCTGCTTCCTGTGTAGGGATTGGCACCTGCAGATCCTTATGATCCTGTACAGGATTAGTATGATGGAAGATTTGGGGGGAAAAAAGCACAAATATAATCAATAAAGATATATTTTATTGAATAACTAATCAATAAACCACATGCTCATTATCACAAAGATACATTGAATGATGCAAACATTAAACACAAACTCAAAAACCAAAATAAAATCCCATCAGTTTTTCTAAGTCAAGAAATACAAAAAAAATGTTTACAGGTAAATATTTCTGAGCAATAGGATTGTAAATATAAGATACATAACATGTGAAACAGTGCTGATTACAAAATAAGGATAATCAAAAGTATGAATCAAAGATAACTAATATTGAAAATCAAATATATTATTGACAATTCTCAGTTTAGTTTAATTTCAAATCAAGACCATCACTACAGTTTTACTAATAGTATTTTTCTTGTGTGGGAAGCTTTTATAAAATGTACAAATATATTACTAACCAAATAAGTCATTGGGCAGAATCTACAAAGAAATTTAGCATTTTCAAAATCTTGGACTACTTTGTCTACCAAACCAGACACACCTTAAAGTGGTAGAGCTCAGAGTCTAAATGACTCTTTAAGACTTTCTTCTGCCTGTTTGTATGAAACACTTTTCCAGCCATTTGGAATATCAGCAGGTTTTGCATCATATGCCGTCGCAAAGTCTTGATTGTACGTTGTCATGACATATTTCCAGTAGTCTGATGCCTCCTCACTCACATCTGGAGAAATTTTCCAGTCTGAGAAAATCTTCTTGTAATCCTTGTAAGGGTGAGGTTGGTCATTTGTTTGAGGGCAACGGAAACTTATATTACTGAACACCAAAGAAGAGCAGATGTCAGTGAGAAGTTTCTTTGTGTCATCCCATCTGTATCTACCCAGACCTTGTGGCCGATGCAAAGATGCCCAGTGTTCAGTGTGAGCTTTTCCTCCTGCATCGCAGGGCGTTGCACAGAACGGACACTGTTTACCACATCCAATCACTCTGGTGAAAAGCTCATTCTGGGGCTTCATGTGAAGATTCTCTAACTTAGTTCGGATGTTTGTGTTTTGGAACTTGACCTTCAAATTTTGTTTCATGTCCTTCAAACACTTTGTGAGTGAATCTACAAATTGTTCCTGGTTTGCATTATTCAGGATCATAAAAGCACCAAGAGCATCTTGGGAAATGACCAGTTTAGCTGCAAGTTCATGACACATATCTTCAACAAATGACTTCAAGTTTTCTTTTTTTTCCTTTAAGGACTTTTGAATGGCTTCATCGATGTCGTTGATGCTTGTTGCAAGAACTTGCTCCTCAAACTCATGAAGTTTGGAACTGCTTGAAAAATGTTTCTGTATTTGTTTGAGAATCCAGGTCTTGGTATAGATTTCATATTGTTTGGTGTAGCTGAAATAGTCTTGAAAATTTTTCTTTGAAAGTATATCCAGTAAAATTGAATACTGAAAGTTGATTCGTGTACTAAACTCCTGACATGTCAGCATCTCATCAGTGATATTGAGGCCCAGTACACGATTGACACGGTCTTCCACAGCAGGCTTCAGACACTGATCTACAAACTCTAAAGCCTTCTTCTGACACTGGTCCCGTTCATGGAAGACGTCTTTGAAATCTGCACAAAACTTTTTCTTGTTTTTCATCAAACATTTGTATGGATCATTGGTTTGAAGAAAACTTTGATGCAGTTCCTGAAATGTTCTGGCTGCAAATCCACAGATGTGCTGTTTCAGATAAACTTCAAACTCGATGTCTTTCTTAACGTCTTTGTCATTTTGAAGACTTTCATCAATGATGTTCAATATCTCCTGAATGTAGGCATCGTGGTAGTCACTTTTTTTGGCCATTTTCTCATTTATAGACATTGTGCAAGCTTCAATGATGCTGTCTGCTCTCTGTTGTAAATATATTTTGTCTTGTGCATTTCTAAATGTCTTTACTTTATCTGCAAAGTTCCACCAAGTTACTTCAGGTTTGTATTTGAATGGTTTCAGCCCACAATCTTCAAGTTTTTTCTGACTCAGCAGTGCATTTGCATGGCTCCCTTTGTGTGAAATATTATTTCTGAGGCAATGGGATACCTTGGTAAAAATATCTGTGGGTTTCAGTTCAGAAAATTGTATTTTTTCCAGAGTTTTCTTCCACATCTTGATAAATTCTTCATCCAGACGTTGATCAGTCATGTTGTGTTTATTCTTTCGACATTCATCAATCAGTGCACACACTGCTTTTTCAATTTCTTTGGTATGGTTTTCCTTAATCCGGTCAATTTCCACCATTCCCTGTCTGATGTTTGCTGCTGCTGAGAGCTGATAAAGGACAGAGTTTTGCAATTCTCGTTGAAGACTCTTTGCATTGTTTTCAAATTCTGCTCTATGTCCTTCCACCAGGTGGACATGACCTTCAGTTTGAGTGAAGTACTCTGTTAGGTTCTCCAGAAGTTTTTCTACCCAGTGGCTGAGCACTGTGATAGCTTCAGTTTTCAGACTTGAGTGTAATTCTTCCATCCCAGATGTTTGAGCTTTTGAATCAACATTTCCAAAGTTGGATATTTTTGTCTCTGCATTTGTGCCCCAGATGTACATTTCCTTTTTGAACTCCCATTCCCATTTGTTGAACTCTGTACAAAGTCTCATGTAGGCGTCGGCTACAAGGCTGTTTCTGAAGCTAAAGATGAAGTTTTCATGCTTTACTGCATTCCACAAGCTTCTTATCCACTCTTTGAAGTCTGTGATATCATTCTTTGAATAATTGCACTTTCCCAGGAGTTGGATGATATTTTTCTTTAGCTCATACACAGCTTCACTGTACCCTGCATTGACTGGAGCCATTGGTGGGTTTCCATTCCAGAGTCCAGGAATGTAGCAGTTCCCAGTGTCTGGATTGTAGTCCATCACATCAGTGAAGCTCTTGTTTTCTTCCTTTTTTTCCATTCTAGCTGCTGCCTGGGTCATCTCATCCAGCTGTTGTAGGAGCAGTTTCCGGTCTCGTATGTTCTTCTCATGGGCTGACACATCAGACACATTCTGGTGAACAAAGTGACATTTAGGCTTTTTTCCCACCTCCTTCATCCTGAGAAATGCATGCACCACTATTTGAAGGATGTCCTTCATTTCAGTTAAATTCTCCATTGCAATGTTTACAATGGTTAAATCACTCAGCCCCACAACAAGTGTAGCAAGCTCATTGTCGTGCTCATAGCTATTGTCTAGTTGTGCAAGCTCAGTTGACTTTAGGCCCTCAGTGTCAATGATCACAATGAAGTCACAGTTTAGGACTCTTTTAAACTCTTCATGGACTTTGATGAGCAACATGAAGGCTCCTCGAGTGCATCGACCACTGCTGACTGCAAACTGCACTCCAAACATGGTGTTAAGGAGAGTGGACTTTCCTGTGCTCTGAACTCCAAGTACTGTGACCACCAGGATCTTGTTCTTGGGAGAAACCATTTCATTCAGCTGAGAGAGAACATCACTGACCCATTGAAGGGGTATGTTGGATGCATCTCCATCCACAAGTTCAAGAGGAAATCCATCCAGTAACAACTGTGCACACAGTTCAGGTAAATTATTCAGTTGTTTTCTGGATAGATCTGTTTCTGGAAGGAACCGTGAAGCTTCGTAGATCTGACCCATTTCACGAAAAAAGTGTTCAATCCCCAATGAACTGTTGGTCAGTTGTTGGTCAAGTTGTTTAATCTCTTTGTTCTGGGAGCTCTTCAGTTTTTTTTTGTAGAGTTCCCTGAGTTCAGACAGTTTAATGCGAGACATATTATCAAGGTTTATCCTCATCCACTTCAGAAAGTAGTTCCTTTCTTTTTGCTGCAACGATAACGCATTGATAAAGCATGTCAAAGCATTTGACATGTTAATGGAGTTTTGTTTTTGTCGAAGTATTTCTTTCTTTTCCTTCAGGTCACTTTTATACTTTTCTATGTTTTCACATCCAAGCTTTCGAAGGCGAAAATCTTCTTTCTCTAGACTTGTCAGTTCCTTCCATATTTGACCTTGTAATGGAAGCTGCTCTTCTTTGAATATCAAAGGGTCTTGAATCTCTGCAGTGATGGCATTAGCATGTTGTTTTGCTGTTTGACACTCAGGAGAGTCTTCATCGACCCAGATTCCCAGTTCATCGGCAATGTCAGCCATCTGCTCAATACTCATCTTTCTCTTTGTCTTGGAAATCACCTCGCTGACTGCTTCCCTCAATAAATTAACAAAACTTACATCATTTACATCTTTGTTCCGAATGATGATGTTGCTTTTAGTCAGGCCTAACTTCCTTGTCACTTCTTTTAGAGCGCTGACATTAATCTGTTTGTTTGTATTGTTAACCACCAAAAAAATCTGGGCCTTGTGGGTTTGGGTTGACAGCAGATTACTGGTACATTTGGCATCTAACTTGTCAAGAAAAACAAAAACTGCTGCAGATGTTTGACACAAAAATGCATATTGTGTTTCAAAAGATTCAATGTCTCCACGAAGGTTAGCCACAGCCACTGGTTGACTGAAAATATCAATGTTTTTGTTGCCACAAGGAAGGTACCAAGTAATTTCAGTCAACCCGTTGGATATTCTTCGTGGACTGTCACCACATTCCATGTTGTGGTGAACAAAGATGTCATGGTACTGCTGTGAGTTACTCAGCAGCTTGTTCAGGGTCTCTGACTTTGACATGGAGCACTCACCCAGTCTCACAAAGGAGACCATTGGTAGATTAGAGAGGACTATTCTTTCTTCAGTGAAACCCTTGGACTCTGAAAGAGCTTCAGGTCTATACTGCTTTACAATGTCTCTCATAGCCCACAGCATCAATGTGAACTGTTGACTGTCACAACTGGGAAGCAGCAGAGGCACAGAAAACTGACACATTGACATTTTTTGTGCCGTTTGCTGCTGAACAAACCCATCAGAACACAGAAAGAGAGCAGTGATCACATCTAGAGGATTTACCATGTCTTCTGAATTAGAGATTTCAAGCAAGTTTTCAAAATCAACTTCTGTGGTCTTTGAAGCATCATCACTGTTGGATCTGAACTGTTTCACATGTTTTATAGTCCTTGCTGTCACATTAACCATCATTAATTTCTTCATAAAATACCATGGAAGGTCTGATTTACTTTTGTCTGGTTCTTCGTTTAATGTCTTGTCATCAATTTGAAGTATTCTGCTGAGTGATAGCTTCTCTTTGCTGTGCTGTTCCAAACCAAGATCCTTCATAACGTTCATCAGGTTTGTCTCTAGAAATAAAACAAATATGAGGTTATAATATGTACATTTTAACTAATGTTTCTTCTACCTAAAGAGTAACTATACATCAAACCCACTTTTTTTTAAGATGAATACATATACATTTGGGTATTAAGTAGTGCTGTTTTTTAATCCTTTTCCAAATCTTCACATTTACTAAAAGTATTTTAATATAGCGTATTTACTTGTAAAATGTCAGTCACTGCCCTCTGAGGGTTGAATTTTGCTATTGGCTGAGACTGAATATTGTGACCATCGTGTGTCACCAACTTTCACTGTTGGCCCCGCCCCTCCTATAAAAGCCAAGAGGAAGGAAGAGGGTTTCCTCCAATCACAGCCCACAGTGAGCATGAATTTACAGCCCTAATGCGGAACCCCACTGCTCCTTGTAAAGCAGCCCGTTTCAGCAGTAATGTTTTTGACTTTGTGCTTCTATAAAGCACAGTCTTCTCATTCAATGAAAAAAAAAAATATCTTGATACCCAGTAATAAATGTGACCAACGATGCCTGGTCTGTTTGTAATCTTTATTTACTATCGTAATTTTCAGCATTCTGTGATGTCAGATGAACTCTCAGTTTGCAAACAATATGTCCAAAGCACACAATGGTTCATTTCTAGAGAAGTAAACTTAAAAAATGGTTACCCTTAATGCTCATATGAATCTAAGCACAAGTTGTAGATAGAAAATTCACTTGAAATTTAACTTGTTACAGAATTTGTCACAACATCTTTCTGTGACTACCATTATGAATAGGTGTTGTGACTAATTCTGTACCGAACGTAATAAAAACAATTATCGCAAAGAGGGCATTCCATGTCTTAGGCACACTGAACATTTTTTGTTTGATCAGATTAATACTTTTTGTGATATCGCCAATTTACTGTACTGAGGGGGTATATGTGAATTTCTAAATTTTCTTCCATTTTCAGCTTCTAATGTCTCAGGAACTACACCACATATGAAACTGAAATTTTGGATAGTAATAGATCTCTGAGAATATACAATGTGCTTAGTATCAGTAGCTAATCAGTTTAGGTGATAAATTACACTCACTATGAATTGTTTTAGATAAATTTGTGTCTTTAGTTTGATGATGTCCAATAGAGTTACTGTTATGTGAAAGTCTTGATAGATTTAGCTTCTGTGTGAATATTATTTAATTCTAAAACAGGGAAAGTTTAGATTTAATTTTATTTATTTATTACATTGAAATGAAAAAAATTTAAATGTAGACAATTCTGCATTTTTAAACTGAATAAAACCAAGCTGACCTTTAACATCTGTAGTAATGACTTGACTGTCAGCATCACTGGTAGAAGATGGAGGTAAAAGAGGATCCTTTAGGTCTTCAACATGAAGATTAGCAGATGAATCTCTAGGACCGACTCCCTTCATAGATGGGACACAAAATTACCTTTTATACAGTGAGCAATCTGGTAACATTTTGTAACATGTTTAAAGAAGCTGTTTACCTCTGTTGTAGCATGGAATTGGGCCTTTGAACCTTCATCCTTATCTGAACATAAGAGAAAAATCATAATTAAAACCCATTGAAAAATCGGCACCAGGGCCAATTTTTTTCATAAGGTGTAATCTGGATAAAAATTATTTGAAAAACTTTTTTGCTGTCAGATTTTCAGTTTTGTCCTTGATAGATAGAATGATCCAATCTGAAAAGCCTTTGAAAAGCCTTTTCAGATTGGATCATTCTATCCATATACCACAAGATCAGAATTACAGAATCAAAATTACCTGTTGTGTTTACATTATAAGGACACCAAACACTGTTCAACAACCAGTACAGATTAAAGTTAAGACATTCTGCATGTTTAAACTGAATAAAAGAAGCTGACCTTTAATATCTGCAGTATTCTCTTCATTGTCATTATCACAGGTAAATGACTGAGGTAAAAAAGGATTATTTTGGTCTTCAGAGTCCAAGTTAGCAGAAGAATCTCCAGCACAGATTACATTTTATAGATAGTATAGATTACATTTATTTTTTTTTTTTTTTTTTTTTACATTGACACGAAAAAAAACCTTTAAAAATGTGTGTTTGTATTGACTAGTACAGTGCCCGTCGGAAGTATGCATTTATGTGGGAGCATAAGGAGTATAATTGCATATTTTTGTATCTTTCTGTTGTGTTTTTGTGCATTGTGCCCATCTGAAGTATGTATTCATGTGGGAGCATAAGGGGTATATTTGCGGTTGCAAAATGTGGGTGCAATTTTCCTGGTTTAATTCTATGGGACATGTGGATGACTTCATCACTTTTATATTTTTTTGTATGGTGTATTTTTCTGTAACGTATGTTTTTGGGAGTCATGTGTATTTGTGTATCTTTCTGTTGTCTTTTTGTGCATAAATGTTTGCTGTTTTTTTATTTAAATTTATTTTGTAATGTATGTTTTTTTGGAGTCGTGTGTTTTTGTATAATTATTGTTTTTGTTGCTATTGTAGTGTGAATCAGGAGTAATTTTGTGTATTTTTCTGTAAATGCATGTTGATTTGAAGTCGAGTACAGTGCCCGTCGGAAGTATGTATTCATATAGTGGGAGCTTAAGAAGAGTTGTCAATTATGGGCATAATAATAACATACTCTGTAGCTTGTGTTTTTGGAGCCTTTTGTATATTTTTGTGCATTTCTGTTTTGTTTTTTTTATTATTATTATTATTATTCGTTTATTTGATATGGACATGACATAACTGCATTGGACAAACCAGATACATTGTTTTCAGTGTTATAGCAAAACTGCTAATTTGCAACACCTGTCCATAGGAGGCAACACATTTCACAATACACAATGCAATACAATACACATTACACTATTTAAAAAGGTAAACAATACACATCAGGATACATTTCATAAAGCGTTACCATGTGAGCAGCTTTGACTTGACTTCAGCCATTGTTTCAGACCTCTGTAAAAACTGTTCATGTCAGTCTGCAGTTTTAAATCAGTGGGCAGAGAGTTCCACAGGCTGGATCCATTAAAAGAGAAACTGGACTGTCCAAAAGATTTTGTAAATTTTGGGAGAACACAGTCCCCACTGACCGAGGCTCTGGTGTTTGGTCTACGGGAGTCCTGACGCCGAACAATGAGAGCTGAAAACAGCGGCGACACATGACTGTTCAAACATTTAAAGACCAATTTCAGAGTACTAAAATTTATAAAATTTTCGAAAGTAAAAAGATTATGTCTATGAATGATGTCACAGTGATGCCATCTCATAGGTTTTCTATCAAATACCTTGACTGCCTGTTTGTACAATGAAACAACTGGCTTGAGTGTGGACGGGAAGGTTTGTGACCAGGATGTGATGCAGTAGGACAGATGTGAAAAAATCATTGCATGCATGTATAGCAGGGCGGCCTGATGGGACAGATCCCTCCTGATAAAACGAAAACAGTTCAAGTTGGATTTGACCTTTTTACACACATTTTTGACTTGACTTTGAAATTTAAGGTTGTTATCAATAATAATTCCAAGATATTTGTTCTCTTTTACTACTTGTATGATTTCATTGTTTATGCTGACTTCAAAGGTGCTGTTAGAGGGTCTTGTTTTAATTTAGAAACAGACAGCAACGGTTTTCTTCACATTTAAGGTTAGGTGAGACAGCTCGAGCCATTTAGAGATGTTTACTAGGGCAAGTATCAACTGCTGCGCTGCCAGAGCTGGAGTTTTAGCAGACAGATGGATTACTGTATCATCTGCGTACAGCTGGCAGTTGACGCCTTGGCAGCTATCAGGGAGGTCATTGATGTACATTGTGAACAACAATGGCCCCAGTACTGATCCTTGAGGAACCCCCATGTTGTTAGGGAAGAGAGCTGACATCACCCCATTAACCTTAACGCACTGCTGTCTTCCCTCCAAATATGATTTTAACCATGCTAAAGAGCTTGGTGACATTTTAAAGAGCTGGAGTTTGTTAAACAGAACGCTGTGATCCACAGTGTCAAAGGCTTTTTTTAGGTCTAGAAATACTGCACTGACTACTTGCCCTTTGTCTAGAGGCCCTTTGATCTTCTCTAGCAGGAAACAGTTAGCTGTTTCGGTGCTGTATTTGCGCCTAAAACCAAATTGTTGAGGATGCAGCAGCTGGTTTGACTCAAGATGTTCAATGAGTTGTTCTGCAATTACCTTTTCCAGGATTTTAGACACAACAGGGAGAATGGCAATAGGCCTGTAGTTGTTGGGTGTGTCCTTTTCGCCTGACTTGTGGATCGGTGTTATTACAGCGGGCTTCCAGCACTGTGGGAATGTATTTGACCTGATTGAGAGATTAACTAAATATGTAACTGGTTGTAGCAGACTGTCCTGATGTTTTTTAATCAAGGTCATACTTAAGTTATGGATGTCTTTTGCCGCGGAGTTGTTCATATTTGTAATTATCTTTTTAACTTTATCAGAAGAGACCTCTTGGATTTTAAAAAGGCTTGCATTAACTAAGTTAACATCTTCAACACGTCACCTTGTTTTTAAATGTTCTTGCTAGTTCATGCACAGAGTCTATAAAAAAATTATTAAAAACATTTGCCATTGACTCATTGTTATTGACAAGAGTGCCATCCACTTTGATGGAATCTATCATTACGTGCTTTTTCTTTGCAGGGTTGGTTAAGTAGTTTATGTGTTGCCACAGTGTGGCGCTACAACCGTTAGCCTCTTCTATCTTTTTAGTAAAGTAGTCAGTTTTGGCTTTACGTAGATTGCTTATGACTTGGTTTCTAAGTGTGGTATAAATTTGATGATCCGTGCCGTTTCTAGACTTCAGAGACTTTTTACGTGCAGTGTCACGTTTTTTCATTATATGCCAAATATCGTCGTTAAACCATGGGAGGGAATGTTTTTTTGGTTTACTTGTCCATGTTTTAGTAAACTGTTTTACCATATTACTCAGTGTAGTGACAAAGATATTAGCACCTTGGTTCATATTGGACTCTTTCATAACATTATCCCAGTTTAACTGGTTCAGTTCTTCTTCAAAGATATTTAGTTTTGCTTTTGGAATTCCTGTTTTCTGTATTTTTGTTTCTTGGTTATTTCTTGGTTATTTTTTTGTGTACTTCCTGTATAAATATTGTTTAGTTTTTTGTTTTACGTCATTTGTGTGTTTTTTTTATATAATTATTGTTTTTTGTTGCATTTGTCGTGTGATTCTGGAGTTTTAGTGTAGTTTTTTGCATGTCTGTTGTCTTTTGTGTATTTTTTGTTTAAATATTAAGTTTTGTGTATTTTGAGTCATTTTCATATTTTTGTTGTTTGGTGTGTGTTTGGGGGGGGGATCCATTCTAAATTCATGCGCACCAGTCCTTCCACGTGTACCTGCCTAACTTTCACTAAACTTCTCCATTGTCAGTAGTTAGATGTAGTGGCAGGTGTGTCATGAGAGAAGCTGCAGTAATCAGGTGACCTTCACTATGTAGTGACATGTAAACACTTAGATCTGACTCAGAGTGTTACACTACACTCACTACCACCCTATGGACGGGTGTCGTGACACAGACTGTAACCGGACTAAATGGTGGTCCGTTATTCACTCAACACTCACATACCTGCACGCATGTCACGTAGACGGTGATCGATAGTGAAGTCCACCTGGTGTGTGTGTGTGTGTGTGTGTGTGTGTGTGTGTGTGTGTGAGAGAGAGGGACTCCACCTGAAACTCTAATCTCCTCCGCAAAAAAATGTGCAGCTTTCAACACAGCAGCCATTGCCGTCAATAACTTCCGGGTGAGGTCTGTCCGGACGGTCAAACGAACATGAAAATAAACGTTTCGGAATGTCATCACCAAATAAAGAACAGTAAAAATAAGTATGTTTCCTCAAAAGA
The DNA here is from genome assembly GCF_900634775.1 of Gouania willdenowi. Taxonomy (NCBI): domain Eukaryota; kingdom Metazoa; phylum Chordata; class Actinopteri; order Blenniiformes; family Gobiesocidae; genus Gouania; species Gouania willdenowi. Next base: position 19,297,996 of record NC_041061.1, on the reverse strand, counting down.
GAAGTCCACGGAAGCTCACTACCACACTACGGACGTGTGTCGTGACACAGACTGTAACCGGACTAAATGGTGGTCCGTTATGCAACTTCCGGGTGAGGTCCGTCCGGTCTAAATAACGAACGGTTAAACTAACATGAAAATAAACGTTTCGAAATGTCATCACCAAATAAATAACAGTAAAAAAAGTATTTTTCCTCAAAAGAGAAAAGAGGACTCCACGGGAGCTCACGCACGCACCGGAAGTGAGCTGTGCTGTGAAATAGATGGTGCGCTAGCGCCCCCTCACGCCCTGAGGTCAAAAGTTGAATAGGTTTCATTTCGGGGCCGTTCAGAAGTGAAATAAAATTAAAATAAACATTTTGAAATGACCAAATTACTCCAAAATAACAGATACACACACTCGGGGTATTTGGAACCCATCGACCGAGTTTCAGGTCGAACTGGCACCGCGTCTGGGAGATATTTGCCCCACACACACATCCACACACACACACATCCCCACAGACGTCCCTTGCTTTTTAGTTAGATGTTAGTGACACTGTTTAAAAAGCACACAGTGCTGCTTTGTGGCCTGTGTGATGTTTGCACATTCATGGCTGAACAGTGACATCTATTGGATCTGGGAGGTAACATCAGTTACAGTTTCAGTGAGTTTGTCAACATGTCCTTCAGAAAATAAACCTGTGACTGTAAAGTACGTCATTGTGATCCTGATCTATAATAAATAATGCACAGACATTACAGCCTGCTGTGTCTCACTTGATAGGAAACCAAATATTTAACAACCACTGCAAATTAAATGTAGACAATTCTGCATGTTTAAACTAAGCTGACCTTTAACATCTGTAGCAATAACTTGATTGTCAGCATCACTGGTAGAAGATGGAGGTAAAAGAGGATCATTTGGGTCTTCAACATGAAGATTAGCAGATGAATCTCCAGTGCTGAATCCCTTCAGAGATGTGACAAAATTACCTTTTATACAGTGAGAAAACTGGTAACATTTTGTAACATGTTTAAAAAAGCTGTTTACCTCTGTTGTAGCATGGAATTGGGCCTTTGAACCTTCATCCTTATCTGAACATAAGAGAAATTTCATAATTAAAACCCACTGAAAAGTCTGCACCAGGGCTAAGTTTTTTAAAAGGTGTAATCTGGATAAAAATGATCTGGCTTTGAAAATCCCCCTTTTTTTTTGCTATCCCAGATTTTAAGTTTTGTCCTAGGTTTTTCAAAGGCTTTTCAGATACAATCATTCTATCCATATACCACAAGATCAGGATTACAGAACCAAGATTATCTGTTGTGTTTACGTTATTATGACACCAAACACTGTTCAACAACCAGTACAGATTAAAGTTAAGAAATCCTTCATGTTTAAACTGAATAAAAGAAGTTGACCTTTAATATCTGCAGTATTCTCTTGATTGACAGTATCACAGGTAAATGACTGAGGTAATAAAGGATCCTTTTGGTCTTCAGAGTCAAAATTAGCAGAAGAATCTCCAGCATCGACTTCCTTCAGAGACGTGTGACAAAAATGTATTGAATTATCTTCCATACAGTGAGAAAAAAGGCAACAGTTTGTAACATGTTAAAATATGATATTTACCTCTGTTTTGTTGGGAGGGTTGAAAGTCACATTTTCAATGTTTTCTGAACATAAAATAAGAAAATATTGATCAAATATCCTTAAACTGTCCAAAGATCCAACAACTGATTTCTATCTTCTAGGTAATCAGTGGCCAATCAGATCAGGTGATAAATTACACTCACTATAAATTGTTGAAAAAAAATAAATGTTTGTCTTTAGTTTGATGATGTACAATGGAGTTACTGTTATGTGAAAGTCTTAATAGATTTTGTGTCTGTGTGAATATTATTTACGTATTTCTAAGAAGATGTTCATGTTCAGAATCAGGATAATTCCACTTGTAATAAATGGACAAAATCATTTTCTTTCAATGTGTTCAGTTGTGCTGGGCTGAACATGACATGATCCATCTCAAGGAAACATTATATTAACTAATGAAAATAAAAAGAAGACGAACAAACTTTAGAAAACTTTAAAAATGTGTTTGTATTGATGTCAGTGACACTGTTTAAAAAGCACATAGTGCTGCTTTGTGGCCTGCTGTCTTGTTTAAAAAAAAAAAAAAAAAAATTAACAACTGCTGCAAATTAAAGTTAGACATTTCTGCATGTTTAAAACAGAGCTGACCTTTAACAACTGTAGAAATATTTTGACTGTCTGCATCATTGGTAGAAGATGGAGGTAAAACAGGATCCTTTGAGTCTTCAACATGAAGATTAGCAGAAGAATCTCCAGTGCTTTTTCCCTTCATTGATGTGTGATACCACCAGGCACAGGCAAAGGCTCCAGCCATCCACCACCAGGCCCAGGTTACAGCTATCCACAACCAGGCCCAGGCTACAGCCATCCACCACCAGGACCAGGTTTCAGTCATCCAAGACCATGGGCCCAAAGAAAACCCCTGCAATGAAAGAGTTGGATGAGAGAAGAAAAATGCTTAAATTTTTTTCAGATGATACAGTATGTCTGTAACAAAGAATGAACAAAAGCAGTTAATTGAACTAATGGATCAGGGCTGAAACAATGGAGATGAGCCCAGTGAAATGGAAGTTAACTCTAATGAACAAGTGGCAGCCTTCTTGGTGCCCAGAGGGATGCCTCTGGCACACCACCCTCTTCCAAGGAATAAGGACAACAACACGTCTGCTATGGTTTTGCGATTATTCAACAGGAATAAAAAAAAAAAATTACCTGCTTAAACATGGAAGGAAGCTGAACGGGACAAATTTTTTTGAATGACCACTTGAGATGAAATGCTGAAATTGCATGAAAAGCCAGATACCTGAGGAAACATTGTCAGCTTGGAAATTTGGAACTTCACTCATTTGACCCCAATTGTTATAATGTACAGGACTTTGAAAGTATTATTGATCCTGATATGAAGTTTTTCATTTATAATGTTATCAACTGTTATTATACAGAAGATCTGTGTGAAAGTAGAAATAAAACTTTTTTCAATCATTTATACACCGTTGTAGGATTGTTGCTATTACTGAAACCTGGATTAAAGATGCAGTTCTTACCTTTTATAAAAGTGACTTTTTGTCATATTTGCTGAAGCTGTCACTATGTAAGGAAGGTCTTACATAAAACTAGTAGTTTGTGTGAAAAAACAGGCTCATTGAGGCTCGCCTGCTGCTCCTGCTGCCATTGGCAGATTGCCAGAATGCACTGTGACCGAGGAAAAAGAACCAATCAAAACCAGGATTGTTTGATGGACTGTCTGACAGCTGTTGCTCACAGCCCCCTTTCGCCATGGCCAAAACACAGCAATGCTCATAGCAAGGTAGTGCCTGGAGCGCTGTCTTTTTTTACAGTGTATGGTCTGGAGGAGTAGAAGTAGGAATTGGTGACTTTTCAGCTTGAAAGGTAATTACTGCTGCTTGATTTACTTTGTTTGATTTGTGATTGTTACACTACAACTCTGTAGTGCATGTGTTGTTTGTATACGCACTGCTCTCACTGCAACCTCCATGTGGGCTGCTGTGAGTAACACTGTGTTGTTGTTGCTGCTGCTGCTAATAGATTGGTTTGTGCACATTGAGAGAGAGAAGCGCTGCAGTAATAGGCTTTTAAAAATACATTATATATTACTGTGATGTTGCTGTTGGGCTAATGTTAGCTTGTTAGCTCCTCTGAGGGAGGGACTTTGGAAGCAGGGCAAAAGAGCGGCGGGGAAGGAGGGATCTGAAAGTTATGGACTACACCTTTAATCTGAATAAGGATGTGAATTTAGAACTCCAGGATTTTTTACTTTCATTTAGATCGGCAAAACAAGAATGGTGGAGGTGTCGCTCTTTATGGGGTCTATTCTCCCGTCTGGACTTAAGCGCTTTTTTGCGTGCCTGCAGTTATGCACCTCTCTCCTGTGCATATTCTCCCGACTAGGTTCCTGAAATGCCCACCATGCGTAAATTCACCAAAAAGCGGTCTGAAGCAAAGGAGGCGGGCTGGGGCATGATGTCATGTTTTTGGGGCTGTCTGGAAATCACGGAACATGGAGTTTTCCCAACGCTTATAAATGTCATTAACATACGTAAAAATGATAAGTACACTTTGATTTTGAAACACCTTCATTGATAAACAATGCAACAGGTTGATTTGATCAGATTATTGATCAGATTATAGCACTGTGAAGATCGGCTGCATTCTGCCTTAAAATATCTCCTTTTCCCCCTCAGACTACGACAAATTTACATTTGTTTTGTTGAAAGCATGATTTCATTAACTTTTTCCATCCCTACATTCAGAAATGATCAGCCCATCAGCATCATCTGTTACCAATACGGTATCTGCTTCAAAGCATGATACGCTGCAGGTTCCAGAAAATAACCTTGCAGAGTGTCCTGAGATGTTGGCAGTTAAACAAAATCATTGGCTTCCTATGTAATATAGTTTTAAATATAAATTGTTTAATGCTTTGTGGAGCTGATGTGAGCGAGTTCAAGTTGAGCCTCATTTAATAATGTGTGAGAACAGTTTCTAGTATCCATCCTCTCATGTGCATTTCACCAACCTCCACATATGACAGCTTGTTTCATTAAAATTTACTCTGTAGAAGATCAAACTGTGGCTTAATGTTGGACATAATATGAAAATAGTTGGACATCACCGTGGCAACGTGGACAGAAGTCTGCGTCTGTCAGAGTTTTAATTAATCAAGCAGCAGCAGTAGGTGAGGCACAACTCGGATGATCACAGCTGCAGCTCCACAGTCCGTGTGGCTTAAAACGCACTACTTAATTCTTGAACCGTGACAGATGGCATTGTCTGAATTCGAACTGTAAATCCCGTCCCCCACTCTGATAATCCCTCTCAGTCTCCTCCTCTCATGGAAGTGCCTGAAATCATGCACAAGAGCTGAACGTGCACGACCGGTAAAACACGTCGCTACGCAAAAGGATGCACACAAAATATAGGAAAATGGAACATTAAATTATCTGTTGAGAAGGAAAACAGCCACTTGTGCGTCCAAAGTTAGGAATATTTGTTGATTTATCCAAGGCATTTGACACTATAGATCATGAAATTCTACTCAGGAAATTGGAGCGGTATGGTGTCAGAGGTATGGCTTTGGATTGGGCGCAGAGCTTTTTGAGTAAAAGAAAGCGATTCTTTAGTTTCGAGGCATATTGTTCAACTTCATTAAATGTTACTTGTGGAGTTCCCCAGGGATCTGTATTGGGTCCAAAACTGATTATTCTCTACATTAATGATTTATGTAAAGTGTCTACATTATTGAAACTGACACTGTTTGCTGATGACACAAATCTTTTTTGTCCCGGCTCTGATCTACAACAATTAATAAGTGATGTTACAAATGATTTCAGTAAAATAAGAACCTGGTTTTCTATCAACAAACTGTCCTTTAATATGGACAAAATAATTATGTTTTTTGGAAACAGGCCAAAAAATGTTGAAATTTGGGTTTCTCTTAATGGAAAAAACATTAAACAAGTAAACAAAACTAAATGCGACGTTATACTAGACAACAAATTATTTGGCAACCACATATCAAATATGTTCAAAAAAAGATTTCAAAAGGTACAGCTGTACTCAACAGACATGTTTTAAATTATAGCGCACACCACACACTTTATTGTTAATAGTACTACCATATCTCACTTACTGTGCAGAAGTTTGGGGAAATAACTACAAAACAAGATAACAACCATTAGTTTTACTTAAAAAACGAGCAATACATTACATCCATAATACAGCATATTTGGAACACAAGGAGCCACTATGCAATAAATCTAAATTACTATTAGCAAAAACTGTAGCTTTTCAAACAAATCAAATATCATTTAAAGCACAACAAAAACTTCTCCCTAAAAATATTCTGAAACTTTTAATTGAAAAAGCTGTATAACTGTAACTTAAGAGACAAAATGAACTTTCAGTCACTACACACACAGACAACAAAAAAAGCTTGTGTGTGTCAGTAAGTGGTACCAGGTTGTGGAACAGTTTGTGTTGAAATAAAAACATGTCTGAATTTAAAGCAATTTAAACATAAATACATAAAATGTATCTTCTCTAAGCACAAGTGTTAAAGGGATGAAATTGTAAATAGGTGTTTATATACAGTACTTGTGTATGTTGGACAGATGAATGTATAGTGGATCACATGAATTGTATAATTATACAGATATATACCAATAAATTACGTGTGTGTGTATTATTTAAGTATATTTAGAGTGTAAATAGTTGTATAAGAAATGTATATGTATAGTACTAGATATTACAATAGTCGTATATATATATATATATATATATATATATATATATATATATACACTTCCTCCTACTACTTTTCAAACATGTATAGGCTTCATGAGCAGGATTTTTGTACCATTTGTTTTCTCTTTGCCTTGTTTGATTCATTTTCATTTAAAGAAATAAAAAAATGTAAGTTCTATTTTTTTTTCATTGTGAGAAACACTGCTGTTGGGAATAAAATTAAATCAATTCAAACACAATTATATAGAAAACCTTTTATACAGGGCAAAAACTTTTGTAACATGTTTAAAAAAAGCTGTTTACCTCTGTTGTAGCAGGGAATCGGGCTGTTGAACCTTCATCCTTATCTGAACATAAGAGAAAAATCATAAATAAAACCGTTTGAAAATCTGCACCAGAGCCATTTTTTTCAAAAAGTGTAATCTGGATAAAAATTATCCGGTTTTGAAAATCCCCCTTTTTTTGCTATCTCAGATTTTTAGTGATTTTGTGGATTTTGTCCGAGGTTTTTCAAAGGCTTTTCAGATACGATCATTCTATCCAGATACCACAAGGCAATAAACTCGCGACTGTGAAGTACGTTGTTGTGAGTCTGATCTATAATAAATAATACACAGACATTACAGCCTGCTGTGTCTCACTTGATAGAAAACCAAATATTTAACAACCACTGCAAATTAAATGTAGACAATTCTGAATGTTTAAACTGAATAAAACCAAGCTGACCTTTAACATCTGTAGCAATGAGTTGACTGTCAGCATCACTGGTAGAAGATGGAGGTAAAAGAGGATCATCTGGGTGTTCAACATGAAGATTAGCAGAGGAATCTCCAGCGCTGACTCCCTTCATAGATGTGTGACACAAATATATAGAATTACCTTTTATACAGGGAGAAAACTGGTAACATTTTGTGACATGTTTAAAGAAGCTGTTTACCTCTGTTGTAGCAGGAACTTTGACAATTAAGCCTTCATTCTTATCTGAACATAAGAGAAAAATTATAATTATAATTAAAACCCAGTTTTTCAAAAACTGTAATCTGGATAAAAATATCTAGATTTTTAAAATACCCAGATTTTGTTTTTGCATGTTTTATTATTGCATTGAAATAAATAAATTCATTTTATTGCATTATCGTGACCATCACCAGCTGTTCCTAAGGACGGGTAAAAAGAACTTACTAAATGGAGAATATAAAAGAGAGGGCAGTGTTACATCTTGGTGAGGGGAAAGAAACAGGGAAGAGGGAGTTAGGATTGGTTGAGAGTCAATAATTGTGTTGAAAGTGTAATGTGATGCTGCAGTTGTGCAAATTGTGTTGTTGGGCGTAATCTATTAGGCCGTTCTGGCGACAAATGTAGAAAGCCAAGATTGTTGTTGGATCATTGTACATCTGCCTGTGGGAGTGGTGGCCCTGATAGGTTTTGGTTTTCTTTTCGCATTTAGTTTTCTCTAATAACTTCAGACACAACCCCTGCCTTGCCTGTCTGCCTCCTCCTTACCTCTGTGCTTTGGTCCTCGTCCCCCAAACTCCTTACCACATATCTGTGATTCTGATTCCTTTTTAATAAAAAAAGAAAGAAAAAAAAAGGGAGAGAAGAGGGAAAGGTGTTTCAGAGAGAAAAAAAAATAAATGTACATTTATGATAGAAAATACAACAGAATTTTTTTTTACCATTGTTGTGGTTGTAGCTCATCGTATTTATTTGGTTCTATTCAGCATTTCAGACCGCTTCTTTCTGAAAATAGCAGGAGATTAGCAATGACTAATTTATTTCAGTGTAAGGTTGCAGAAATTCAAAATGTCCTGATCAATTAATACAAACTTAAATGCAACAAGATACACAAACACGTTGCTGACACATTTTATAAAAAGAACCCATGATGAATTTATCTACACTATAATTCAAGGGAGGTGTGTGTGTGTGTGTGTGTGTGTGTGTGTGTGTGTGTGTGTGTGTGTGTGTGTGTGTGTGTGTGTGTGTGTGTGTGTGTGTGTGTGTGTGTGTGTGTGTGTGTGTGTGTGTGTGTGTGTGTGTGTGTGTGTGTGTGTGTGTGTGTGTGTGTGTGTGGAGCAAATATCCCCCCCGAGTGTGTGTATCTGTTATTTTGGAGTCATTTGGTCATTTCAAAATGTTTATTTTAATTATATTTCACTTCTGGACGGCCCCGAAATGAAACCTTCTCAGCTTTTGACCTCAGGGTGTGAGGGAGCGCTAGCGCACCATCTATATCTATTTCACTGCACAGCTCCTTACACGAGCAAGAGTCACGTGTGCGGCCACTCCTCCTCTGCCATGCTATTGCTTTTCAAACACGGGAGCTCTGAATCATTTGAGCCACTGGTGAGTCTTTTTGTTCCCATAACGCGCTGTTTCACGAGAGTCGATATTGACCTAAACCCGTTCAATACTCCATCTGGAAAACTGCAGATTCTCTGTGGTGCCGTGCATGGAAGTTAAGCTCTGACCACTCGGTTCGAAGGCAGAACATGATTTTTGTTTTTTTTTAAAAAGACAGCCGAATTGTAGGTAATACTTTAATTTACTTACTCACTCATGTAGTTTGGAGCTTTATGTTTTGTTTTGCGGACTTTGGTTGTTTTTCTGATTGGCGCCACAATCACCATGGAGTTTGGTTTTCAGCGTCTCTAACATTTCACAAACACACGGTATGTATTTATTTAATAGTTCTAATGTCGGCAGTTAAGAAAGCTAAGCTAAAGCTTATCACATGGTGCTGGAGGTAATACACGTAGACGCCGTATCGACTGCTGCAGCTCCAAAGGCGGAGCGATGAATGATGTGACTACATATTAGTCTTTCTTATTATTGTTTTATCTTATAGTTACTGGTATTCATTACATTATTTTGTTATTGCTGTTATTATTATTATTATTATTATTATTATTATTATTATTATTATTATTATTATTATTATTATTATTATATCGATTTCTATTATTACTATTTTCACTATTATTATATCCATCTAATCATACTACTACTGTATTCTTTAATTTTGTTTATTATTAATAGTTTTTAGCATATTATTTTGTTATTGCAATTATTACTATTAATATCATTATAACATTACTTTTATTACTATTACTACTTTCACTATTAATACTATATCCATATCATTGTATTATTAGCATTGCTATATTATCATCATATATATCATCATTGTATTATTAGCATTGCTATATTATCATATTACCTCATTTAATATTTTTTATCAACTGTCCCAGCCCTTTAGGTTAGTGTGATTGCTATGGCTTCCATAAACTGTGCAGATGTTGTCATTTATGTACATTTTCTTAAAACACAGAAATAGGAGGAACATATGTTGCAGTCTCTAAATAAAAAGAAAAAAACACAGAAATGATCATAGAGAGCTAAGTCTCCTCAGTGGCGGCTCCAGAGATTTATTACCGAGGGGTCTATGGGGGGCCGGATTGTTTATAGGAGGTGCTAGTAAATTCTGACACAACAAACACCAACAAATAATACCACAATAGATTATAAGCTGTATTGATCCCAGGCTAATATACTGTACAGTACATAAGGGTTTTGTGTTTTGCTTTACTTCAATCATCAAAACAATCATACAATTAACACAGTATTTATGTCCTCTAACCAAATAACATGACGGCACTAAACAAAAACAAACAGCAGCTGATCACCATCACTCCAAAACTAAATAGAAAAGGTTCCAGATCTTGTCCGACTTATGTTTCAGGTTGTAACTTGTAACATCATAAACCCATGATCACCATGCTGGATGTGATGGTTCCCATAGGCACACCGTGCGTCAGGTATGCCGGAGGTAGCCAGTGGCGCAGAGCAGCGGCACACTCTGGCGTGACCAGCACTCTTCGTGACACACAGGATTCAGCCCGCATGAGGCCACCCACAGCTGGAATTCTCTTACTGTATGTGGAGGCGATTGAGGCGGATTACAAGGATGGCAGATGCCATCAGCCTGAGTAACCAAAGACATAATCTGATCAAACAGATTTTCCTGATTGGAAAAGCTCCAAGCATGCCCTGAAAGCTTTCAACCGTTGTGCCGAGAGGCGTGTGGTGAAGGCACCAAGCGCAGGGACAGCCCCAGGAAAACAATTTCCTGTTCTGGGGACAACATGCTCTTTTTTTTGTTTATCACGAAGCCCAGATCAGACAGGTAACGTAACAGAACGCATGTGTGTGCTCTGACCTCCGCTTGTGTTAAAAACAGCCAATCTTCCAGATACGTGACCAAGTGGATGACCAGAGAGATGTATTCATTTTTCTATAAATTCATATTTTCAGGAAAGGGGGGTCCCAGACATTTAGAGGAGGGTCTTAAGACCCTGATTGCCCCCCTCCCACCGCCAGTGAGTTTTTTACATCAACAGCAGAGTTATCAACACCTTTAGAGATAATCAAATCCAAAGTGTGACCTTGAGTGTCGGACCAGACACCTTTTGTGTGAGACCAAAAGTGTCCTTTAAAGCATAGAGTTATTTGAAAGTATTATCCATGTTATTGTCACCATGAATATTAAAGTCACCTGTTATTATTAGTTGTATTCAGGGCTCACAACTGACCGTAGTTCAGCAAACTCATCTATGAATTCTCCAAAATATTATTCTACAAACAACTAAAAACAGAACGATTGAAACACCTTCAGTAAGATCGACAAATATTTAAAGGAGATAAAATCACCAAACGTTATTTCTTTGCATTGAAACATTGATTTAAAGATTACAGCAACTCCACCACCTTTCCTGCTAGTACGACACTTATTAAAATAAATAGTCTTGTGGTGCGCTCTCATTGAGAATAGTATTACTGTTACCATCGGACATACAACAGCTTTCAGTTAGTGTGCCTCAGTAAATCTGCCACTGTTTTGTGCTGTCAGTAGCTGTGTTTCCATTACCCTTGGAAATCAAAGGTTTTTACGCTTTCATGAGGAGGTTTTTCAGATGTTTCAATATTGAAATGTGTCGTAAAAGTGCTATGGGAACACTTTTTCCACAAATACACGTCACATGACGTGAGGTAGCTGGTCACCTGACCACTTTTTCATGATGCAGTACATGTAGACAGAAGAGGAGACCAGAACATTTCTTTGCATTATACTTTAAAATTATTACTGCCAGATTATACGTGAAACGACAAAAGAATTCAGAGTTTTATGAGGAGGTCGGTCTTTCTGCTGCAAAGTCTTTTGGGATGAGAACACGTTTCCACTGAAGGTTCAAAGCGCAATTATACTTTGTCGACATTTAGAAGTATCGCTTTTGCTTTGCGAAAATCTGCAATGGAAACCCAGCTAGTGTTATGTATGTTGCTGATAGCCATAGTCATAATAGAGTGGAGTCTCCTCAGGCAGAGACCTACAGTAGGTGTGTGCTATAAGTGTACAATGGTATCTGGCCTGCTTAGGGCAGTCTGACCACAACTGACGAGGACAATTCAAGGCCCTTCAGATCATCCAATTATACTGTATATATTAGATGTCAGTCCATCCAAATACACAAATTCAATGGAACTTTACAATATTTTTGAGGAAAAATATGTTTATCACATGACTACAGTAATTTTTAATCGCCAACCTTGCAATTGCTCACAAATGCAATTGCAACATCGTGATTCTATGGAGGGTCTGGAAATTAGGCAGTATAGCATTGAGAATAGTGATAAACAAAACAAACACAGACTTTCATGAGTAGAAATGTTTTGAGATAAGATATCAGAGAAACTCAAGATCTAGGACTATGTCTTGAAGGTAAAGAATTCATCTATGGCTCTAAAATATTCTGTTTTGCATCTCAAAAGCCCTAAATTCAAATATCTAAAAATGTACCTTAAAGAGAGAATTCCTCTGTGGTCAGTGGTCCTTTCATTGAAGAGGTTTCTGGTTGACTCTACATTATAAAACAACAATGTTATTGCTGGTTGTTGGAGACAATAATGAACTGTGTGACTGAAGTTGTGTGTAATAAATATATTCCTGTGTGGGCGGAGACAAATGTCAGACCCAGCTGTCAGCCAATACTGTCATAAGGTAGATTTAAAAAAAAAAAAAAAAAAACTATATACGATGATCAGGTCTGAGGTTGATTTTTTGTGTGCTCTCCTTTGATAGTAAATAATGAGTAGATAGACAGTTGTCCTATTTGTAAAAACATCATCCTTCCCTGACTTTCTTTTGTTCACCATGTATTAGGTTCATAAAAATATAAAAGTTTAACCTTTTGTATATTTTGTATGTTTTGAGCCCTATTGAAGTTATCGTCAATAGGGCTCATACTCCCATACTTTAAAGACCCCAGGACTAGATGATAACTAACCATGCTGGTTAATCAGTTAAAAGTCAATAACTAGTCCCTAGACCTCACTGGGTTTCAATAGAGTTTTCTGGATTTCATGCTTCACCTCACTCAACTAAAAGTTGGTTGTTTTTATATTGTCTCTGTGTATGGACAGATTACATCTCCAGGAACTATGAAAATGTCAAAACGATCTTCAAAAAATGCCACCATGAACAGGTTGAGCAAAGCATGTCTGCTTTTTTATCGTAGACTGCTGGACTAGATGAAGAACAACTGATCATTTTATCTCCTTGATTTGGATCGGTTTGCGTTCAGACCGCAGTTTGTACATTGGCTATACTTGTAAATACCTGTATGCTTATATGTTCATGTATATTTATATACATATTTATATCTTATGTTAGTATAATCATTGTTTTTGACTCATTGTTTTTGATCAATGTATGTATCTTGTCTGGTGTTGTTTCAACTTTGCTGTAATTTCTTCATTTTGAGAGCCATTGTAGTGAAATCTATTGGTTTTATTGATGTATTTATTATTCTGATTGCTTGCTATCTATAGATCTTGCTAGATGTTTAAATCTCATTCCAGTTTGTTACTTATTTCTCCTCAGTTCCTTTATTCTGTTTTTATAACTTTAAACTACAGAATTAGAGGAAACAACATTCCCAGTTTATGTATTAAATGTATTTCTACTCAGTCTTTTGCAGTATCTACAGAAACATCAAGCTAAGCATTTTGACTTCAGTTCACTTATATCAGTGACTCATAGAAAGCCTGTTTTTGTGAAAAGAGGTCCTTACATTTCAGGTTGGTGCTGCTGTCATTGTGCTGTATTTGCTCCAACATATTGATGCAAAATGTGTTTTATTATCACAAACTAAATTATTTGTCTTTGTTTGGATTAATTTGATATGTTTTTACCTTCTTTTGCAAAGTTACAGCCTTGTTTGCAATTATCATAGTTGTCTTTGTCAGTTGTTGTTTGTTCAGCTCTATAAAAACACAGTGAGGGAGTGACTGCTGACAGAATGATGCTGAAGGTGAGGTCTTTGTTTTGTTGTACATTCTTATTCCTTAATATTTGGCCTCAGACTGAAACTGAAAGCATTTCTAAAAAATCATTAATTTACATTTTGTATTTTCTTTATCCAGATTGAGGTTGTGAGGAATTAATGAAAATAATACATTCTTTAAGTTGTGGATGATTGATTGACATCAAGGATGTAAAAGTAATTTTAGTTCATTGTTATTAAATGGGCCGAACCAGTAAAGTCAGGGCTTAATAATCTATTATTAATGAGTTTTTTTTTAGTGCAAATAATTGAAAATACATTGTGGTTAGAAATCCCATTTATAGAACTATCTTAACATTTAATAAACAATAAAAAAAGTAATGAAAAGGTGATCGATGACAGTACAGATCCCAGTGGATCTACAAAACATTAAATCACAGGTATTTAAATCTGAACAATAAAGTATTTTACTACATTTTGTTGTACATTCCTTTCCTTTTTAAAGCATCATAATGAAACTGAAAGAACTCAGTTTATTTACTTTCTGTATCTTCTTTATACAGATTCAGGTTTTAATAAAATCAGTCTCAACATAAAATATTAACCTCATGAATGAGTGAGTTAGATCATGAGTGTCATTGTCATTTAGTTTAGGGGTTACAGACACCCCAATGTGAGAGTGAGCCCAATAGTTTTCTATAGAATGTTTTTACAAAAAACAGTTTAAACTTAAAACCTACTTGTTTATGGTACTATATATAAAATATTTAATCACATGTATCTACATTTTAACACTGTGGTATTTTACTAAAATATATAATTAAAAACTTGTCAAGGTCTAGAAATTAATTTACTTAAATATTTCCTCATATCAGGGGAATTCCTGAACATATGAACATTTTTTCCAATATGGTTTCTGTGCTGCAAGTGTCTAATAAACCTGAACTGAACCTTCTCAATGATCTTGGCCATGAATGGAAGGTTATTGATTGGTCTATAGTTATCCAGTATAGAGGAATCCAGTGTTTCACAGCAGCGACTTTTAACAATTTCTGTACAGTGCCTGACTAGAATCAGCAGTTAATTATCTGACACAAATCAGTCACAATTGACTTTACAACAGTTTTAAAGAAGTTTGAGGGTATTGTGTCAAGGCAACACGTTGATGAATTTAGTTGCTCAACAGTTTCCTCTATTACTTTTGGGTTCACTGTAATAAACTCTAACTTTGTAGTTGTCCCAGTACAGTACATAAGGGTTTTGTGTTTTGCTTTACTTCAATCATCAAAACAATCATACAATTAACACAGTATTTATGTCCTCTAACCAAATAACATGACGGCACTAAACAAAAACAAACAGCAGCTGATCACCATCACTCCAAAACTAAGTAGAAAAGGTTCCAGATCTTGTCCGACTTATGTTTCAGGTTGTAACGTGTAACATCATAAACCCATGATCACCATCCTGGATGTGATGGTTCCCATAGGCACACCATGCGTCAGGTAAGCCGAAAGGGTGGCAGTGGCGCAGAGCAGCGGCACACTGGCGTGACCAGCACTCTCCGTGCGCCATGACGCACGGGATTCAGCCTGTATGAGGCCACCCACAACTGGAATTCTCTTACTGTATGTGGAGGCGACCGAGGCAGATTACAAGGAAGGCAGATGCCATCAGCCTGAGTAACCGAAGATATAATCTGATCAGATTTTCCTGGTTGGAAAAGTGCCAGGCATGCCCTGAAAGCTTTCAACCGTTGCATTGAGAGGCGTGTCGTGAAAGCACCGAGCACGGGGACAGCCCCAGGAAATAATTTTCTGTTCCGGGGAAAACATCTTTTCCGTGTTTATCATGAAGCCCAGATCGGACAGGTGACGTAACAGAACGCATGTGTGCGATCTGGCCTCTGCTTGTGCCAAAAGAGCCTGTTGTGTAAGACCAAAAGTGTCCTTTAAAGCATAGTTATTTGACAGTATTATCCATGTTATTGTCACCATGAATATTAAAGTCACCTCTAGCTGTTCCGGTGGTTGTATTCAGGGCTCACAACTGACTGTGGTTCAGCAAACTCATCCATGAATTCTCCAAAATATTATACTAAAAACAGAACTATTGATACACTTTCAGTAAGAGAAAATTAAGCAGTATAGCATTGAGAATAGTGATAGACAAAGATGCACGAACGCACGCATCATACACACACACACACACACACACACACACACACACACACACACACACACATTTTACTACAGTATATAATTAAAAACTTGTCAAGATCTAGAAATTAATTTACTTAAATATTTCCTCATATCAGGGGAAATCGTGAACATATGAACTGTCTCACTTTACAATGTAAATTTAAGCGCCCCCCCACCATCTGCCCGGGGACTGGCCGCGGTTCGGCGAGGTGCCGCGCCGCCTTGGGCGGGGTGGGGCTGGTGGCTGGTTGTGATTGGGGGTGGTCTCCGTGGGTGGGGAGGGCTCTGCTGGCGACATTGCTGTGGGGTTGCGGTGCCTGGCTGGGGGAGCAGGGGTTCGCCTGCCTATCAGTCCGTGGCTGGCGGGGTGGCCCTGCTTGGGTGGTTGGTTGCGTCCTCTCTCGTCGGGGGGGCCGGGGCCGCCCTCCTGTGGAGGGTGCTATGTCGTGGTGTCGTGCGGGCCTGTGCTGGCTCTGGTGTGGGAGCTGGCCTCTCTCCTGTTTGGCCGCTGCCTGCTTTGGTGGGACAGGCCGCTCTGGGCCGGCTGGCGGCGGGGGTCACCTCCTGGACTGCGGGGGATGTGGCTGGTACTTGGCTCCACCTGGGGGGGTCTCCGGTTGTGCTGCTCGGCGCGTCCCTGGGGCCCGCAGTGCCTCGTGCCCGTCTGCGCCATCTACCCTCTCCGGTGGCCCGCCATGCGGACAGGCCGGGCTCCTACCAGACAGGCCTCCTTCATAAACACTTCATATCACTCACTCCCAGCTGGTCTGGCTCACCCACTTGTTGCACCACACTCACATACCCAACCCTTGGGGGGCTGAATGGTGGGGCTGGGGGTGGAGGGGGCCGCCGCCTGTGCTACTAAGTAGTGCCGCGGGGGCGGCACTCCCACCTCTGGCTGCCCTACTAATCCCTCCAATTTTAATTACACCTCAACACACCACCCCCCGGAGGTTGGGACCACCACTTCCACCCTCCGGAGCTATTGCACCACATACACATATATACACATAGGCTGGATGGGGAGCACCGCTCCCCTCCATCCACCCTTTTTTAATAGCACTTCATACATTCACTAAACACATACATTCACTCAGGGGATAGGGAAGTGCCTCTCCATTGGGGGCGGGATGCTGGCGGGGGGCCTTGGGGTTGGGGGTTGGGGTCGGTGGTGGGATGCGCTGGGTGCTCGGCTGCTTGGGGCTTCCTCAGATGTGTGTGTGGGGGGCGGTGGCTGCCTCTCGGCCTGGGATCTTGGGGGCGTCGGAGGGGTTGCCTGGGGCTCCCTGGCCCCCGCTCTTTCTGCCGGCCTGGCTGCATCTAGAAGAATTATTTAAAAAATGAAAATAAATACATACAATGCAGTGCACACAGTAATAGGATGTTATGTACATTTTAGTTCATGTTAGAACCAGTGTGTGAATTTAAAAACAAAAGGTAGATTTACCATTTTCAAGCAGTGTCTTTAAGTTGGGTTTCATGCATTAATGATGATTTTCTACATCTACTGTTGCATTCTGGGCTTTAGTTTTCCAGCTATGTTTTTAACTCTTACTCATTAAACATTAGCAAGATTAACAAAATAAAAACTGATGTTGTTTAACACAAACTTACACTTTACTAGTGACGTCATCAAATGACTGGCTGTGATTGGCTTGATCATCATTCAATCAAAACTGGACCAATCTGTTTTCAACAATGAATCCCTCTGTAAAAAGTGAGGGGGATGAACTTTTGTTTTCATGAAAGTGTGGGTGTCAAACCCCCCACATCCCTCACAGGTGAGACGTGCCTGGTGGGCTGTGTTTTAATTTGAAAAAAGAAAAACAATAATTTTAAAATATATTATTGATTTTTCTAATCAACTACTAGACATTTCAGGTGACCCCACATGGGATCACGACCCCAAGGTTGAAAAACACTGTGTTATACTTTTGATTATAATTCAGCTGTTTTCATGATTTTAAAATGCAATTATAAAGCCTTTTATTTTAATCCTAATTTTTATTATTTTAATTTGTGCCATTTTTCCACGTTTTGTGAATAAATGTGCTCCATATTGTTGCCTTGCTTTGTTGGACAAATACAAATAATGACTATTCTGAATAAATACAGTTTTAAACACATTAACAGTATTGATTTTACTGTTAAAATTATTCCTTTAAGCCATGTTTGTGAGATATTTTGGACGTGCTGCGTCTGCAACACTGAAGTCAGAATTTTAAACTGGAAGTGCAGAGTTCTGAGGGTCCTTGAACGCAGCATGAGTGAGTCGATTATCATCAGCAGCAGCAGCACGTGTTACAGCAGGTGATGCTCATTCCCTTTGATTGGCCACACCCACTGAAGCTGTGGATGCAGTGACTCATTCTTTCTGAGCTGTAACGGCTGCTGTGAGACCTCGGTCTAGTGACCAACAAACGTCCTGGTTTTCAGAGTTACGTCCTGTGTCCTCGTAGATTTCACCCCAACCATTGGTTTTTCCAAAAGTTCAGTCCTGTTTGTCCTGTTTATTAATAAATAAACATCTGATGTCGCTGACAAAGACCCTTTAATGTCAGTCAAACTAAAATCTAGACATCGATCAATCCTGGACGTGTGTCAACCCCAGACATCCATCAACTCTGTCGTGGATCAACGCTGGTCGTCGTTCTCAATTCGTCGCACAGTGAGAATCGTTTTTATTAAACCAAGGGTGTCAAACTAATTTCACGTTAAGGTCAGACATATGAAATAATTATCTGTAAATAAATGGTGTTTTTTAGTGTACATTATTAATAAATTAAGATGTTTAGTGTCATTTAACTTTACTTTTACAACCTAAAACTAACCTAAAACCTAAATTAATGTTTTCTCATAAGTTTGACACTCTTGGTTTTGTGGGTTTAAGCTCCTCCCTCTGACCTCATTAAATAATCAATAATAATTCATTTTATTTAAAAACTGCCTTTCAGGCCACTTAAAAACACTACAATAAAAACAGGATAATAAAATAAGTAAATAATATTAGTTTGTAGTGTACACATTAATTTAGTCTCATACTGTTGTTGTTGAGTCATGGTTTTAGTAGCAAATAAAATCCAAACATTTCTGTAGTTAATTATAGATGACATCATTTTTTCGGTCTTAAATTAATGTTGATGAATTTACACCAAAACTTGACAAATTTTTACTGTGCGCCAACTAAATGGAGTCATGATTTGTTCATTTATAAAAAAACAAACACCTGTGAGATTAAAAATGATTTAGCATTAACTAATATATCTGAACAACCTATACAATATTTAAAAACTGGGAAAATGCTAAATCATTAGTTTTGAGAAAAATTGCGAATTTTACGAATTGCGAAGTTGACGATTTACAAATTTTCAAGAATTGACCATTTTCAGAAGAATTTAAAGAACCACGTATGAAGACTAAAAATTTGACGGGGAAATCTAAAAAAACAATTGTTCCATCACAGCATCCAGACCAGTGATGGGAGCTCACGCCCACATAGACTGAGAAGGACCAGGACCAGCCTCTCCAAGACCTGAGTCACATGATGTGGATTCATCTATTGTGCTGGTTTTATTATTGTAGCGTAGCTATGTTGTGATGATCTATTGTATCTGTTAAATCTGTTCCAGTTGAATATTTCTGTTGTACAGGAAAATGTTACACTTTGTTCCAGATAATGTTAAAATATTCTACTGTTCCAGCTAATGTTAAAATATTCTACTGTTCCAGTTAATGTTCAAATATTCTACTGTTCCAGCTAATGTTCAAATATTCTACTGTTCCAGTTAATGTTAAAATATTCTACTGTTCCAGTAAATGTTACAATCTGTATGAGGTAAGGTTTTATATTTCGATTGTACCAGTTTATAGAACAATCTGTTCTAACTAACATTAAAATAATCTAATGGACAGATGTTAAAATCTGCTCTGACTGGGGTCATATATTTACTCATAGTGTTGACTTTGCTGACTCTGCTGGTCTTAAACATGGATCCTCCATGCTTCTTGGACTCTGAGGTCACCTGTTACCCAAAGTGGATCACCTGCATAGCTACAGACTCTACTGATCAACCCTTGTTAACCCTGATTTTATTGTTTTAGATTTTGCTGAAACGGTACTTGGACCTGCTGCTTTTGCTGTCAACGTCTCCAGTTTGTATTGTTTAATCTACAACCAGGTCATTTTTCTGTTCTGATCACTGTTCATGTCCTTTTTACATTAACCAGATCAATAACCCAGGTCCTTTTTGCATTGGTCCCTTATATAACGGGTCTTTTTTGCATTGGTCCCATGTACAACCAGGTCATTTGTGCATTTTTGTTATTTGAATCATACCAGCGTAGCATCAATTAACATACAGATAACGCATCTGTGACCAACATTGATTTTTGTTATTGAGGATTGCAGTAAAAAGTACAATCCATAGAGTCTGGATGAGGTTCAAACCTTCCTCCTGTTGTTGCTGATCATCACATTCAGAGAGAGTTTGATGGCTGTACTCGTAATGAGTGAGTATACAGTAACTCTCTGAGCTAATGCGTGATCACAGCTTCCACCAGACCTCTCTACAGTGTCCATGTTGGAAAAACTCAAGAGTGACTACAGCTCATTCAAGACCACAACGACTAAAGTGCAGCAAACCGTAAGAACGTCACAGATATGATTTGTTTGTATTTTCATTAATTATTTGGAAATTAACTGTATTTGTGTCTCTTTTAAAAAGTGACATTAAAACCAGTGATGGTGCCACTGAGTCGACCCATCACCACAGTCTGGAGCCCCAACAGCCTGATCACCTGCTTCACCATCACCTTCAGTGTCTGACACACTCAGAGGTAGGTGCAGCCCCTTCTGTTGTAGTATGTTCTTGGTGATACCACGAGAACTAAATGAATGTTTGACAGTAATCCAAGTCCCATTAAGTGTTTTTTTAACTTTTTCTTCCAGTCAAAAAAGGATGTGTCCAAGGTGATGCTCCAGATGCAAACATCTGATGTGAAGCAGCAGGAGCTGATTCGTGCACAGCAGGTGAGGCTCTAATAGTTTGTTTTTCTCAAAGTTGCTTACATTTCCACTTTTATTAGGTTATTTATTTCAGGCTGTGATTATTTTAATTGAACTTTAGTAATTGAGAATGTAATTGCAATTGACTTTCTGAGGGTACATACTTTGTAAAGGAGATCATTCATTGTAATATAAAAAGTTATTTTGTTGAAAGTGGTTTTTGGAGGAAAAAGTCATTCCTCTGTATTTCTCAGCAACTCAACAGCAATGGGAGCGCTCAGTGAGCTACTGCTGCTTTTCTCTAACTTTCACTTTTACAGAACCCAGACAGGAAATGTGATCATTACCAGGAAACAGTTAATCATTTATTGAGATAGGTTTTTTTTTTGTCCAGTTTTTCATGAAAATGAACAAATTTTAATATCACTTTGCTTATAAGTACTGTTATATTTTTGACTATTTAGAACATTGTGAAGGCACGAGCCTGTGTGATGGTGGTGTGATTGGTACGTTCATGGTGGTGGGCCTGGCTCTGTGCGTCAGTTCTACATGTGTCATGTCTGATTGAAAGCATGTTTCTTTGTACTATTATAACGTAGTGTTGTATGGGTTATGTTTCAATCAATCAATCTTTTATTTGTATAGCGCCAAATCATAACCAATAGTATCTCAAGACACTTTACAGTAGAGCAGTCTTAGGACGAACTCTTCATTTTATGGATACACACATATGCATATATACGTATATACACATACATATGTATCCCACACCCAACATGAATTCATCATGGCGGCAAGGAAAACCTTCTGTTAAGCAGCAGGAACCTTGTGTGGATCCCATTCCTATGATGAACAGCCATCCATGTTATGCTGTGTTGGGTGTGTGCAGAGGAAAGGGTGGAGACAGAGTTGTTGAGACTCTGTAACTCTACACTGAGGATCCCACGGACCTGCAAGACAAAAGCCAGAAGGAGTACAGGAGCAAACACACAAGGGAAGAAGCAGATCTTCCTCCTATACTACTTCTAGAGACAAATGGAACAACGAGTAGTCCAGCATTTTGAGAGCGTAGTGTTCTGGGGGGATTGTATGGCACTACAAGCTCCTTGAGAAAGACTGGTGCCTGTCCATTTAGGGCTTTATAAGTGAGAAGAAGAATCTTGAATTCTATTCTATATTTTATGGGAAGCCAATGCAGAGAGGCTAATACAGGAGTAATGTGATCTCTTCTCCTAGTTTTAGTCAGTACACGTGCTGCAGCATTTTGAACCAGCTGAAGTGTCTTAAGCGACTTGCTCGGGCAGCCTGCTAAAAGAGAATTACAATAATCCAGTCTAGAGGTAACAACAGCATGGACTAGCTGTTTGAGCAGTAGTTCTAAGTTGTTAGTATGAATTAAGTGTGTTTAATCAGGCTGCTGGTTGGTTGGGTTGGTTCAGTGACAGGATGTAGTGTCATGCTGGGTATTTCACAACGGAAGCAGCCTGTGGGTTTCTGCAGTTAAAGATGTTTTATAACTGGAAATGTTACATAAAGATGGTTAGCAGTAACTTAATATAAGACTGGTATGTTTAAGTAACTGTGAATTCTGTGTTTTATATGTTAATAGGGTGAATGAGAATGGGTGATATTAACAATTGAATTACTTTCTCTGTGTGAATATATATTTTATATTAAGTTGATAATGTTACTTTACATAAATGAAGTTAATTTATGTTTGTTATTCTTTATTATTGTAAATTAATTTTGTTATGTCTTTATAGAAACCACACACACACACACAAACCAAGTAAAGAAGAAGTTGAGTGTGAAACCTCTCTCTGCTCTTTTCTTCATCACACTTTAGAACAGTGGCATTAAGTGGTGTTCTGGCCGACACCCTGGTGTGAACCTAGTGCACAACACAGAACCAGTGCCTATCCTGAACTATCATCATTATCTCCACTACATAAATACTGCTGCACGTGATCAAGTTTTCAGTGAATCATTGTATCAAATGTTTTTAAGTGTTGCAGATTGGGTGCATGAGTTGTTATGTTATATATAATGTAATGTGTAAGATACATTTTTAAAAACGCAAGGTGGATGTTCATAAAATATGACATTTGTTACATTTTACAATATTGTTATGTTTTATAATTAGTTAAAAGTAGTTTTTTTTGTAGCCAGGAAAAGAGGAAGATGATAATTTTCTATGAAATGTGATGAAAATGAAATGAAACAATTAATTAAATTAGGAGAAATAGTGTTGCATGAAACTTTAACATTTCCTACCTTTCTAAGTTACTGTTAACCTTCCTTATTATCTTATCCTCTAATTAAAGTGAAACTGTGAACATTTGTTTTATAGGAAGTGCTTTTTTTCTATTTTTTTCTCCTTTTTATAAAAGAAAAATTAAAAGAAAAAGAAATAAAAATAAGTGTTTTTCTAACTGGTAGTTCTTCAGACTTTTCAGTATCTATGAAGTATCTCACAGTTTCAGAAGGGTTGGTGACCTCTGCTCTAAAATCTGTCTGTACAATAAAAGCAAAGAAGTAACATTGAAAATGATTCATAATATAAACCAAACCAACCTGTATTTAAAATTACGCCTTTTGTAACTTGTTCTCAGAATCAATAACTCACCTCTTCTGTGAATGTTTGTGTGTTTGACTGTTTTGGATGGATGTTGGAAATATATTTGTTAAAAACCTGCAGTGACAAAATAAAGATAAAAAAAAAGGCTGCAGCTCTATTATACTCTAGAGAAAATGTAAATAGTAAATTAAAACATATTTCATTCATAAATCTATATGGACTAAAACAGAATCTAAAATCACAGTATTTCACATTGAAATAAAACATTACTTTAACATTCTACAAGGTAACAAAAACAAGAAATCAATAAAAACCTCACACATTTCAATAATGAACTTTTATTCAGTATTTGGTTAAGGTTAGGCCAAAGAGCAAAACACACACATAGACTGACACACATATATGTGTATTTATATATATTTGTTTTTTTTTTAAGTACAAGTACCTTAAAAATACTATATCAAGCACATTTGATTTATATTAACCCCTGTTTAAATGCAATGAATCCAGCCTCACTCCATTACAGACCAGTGTCCTCACTGACACTTTAGATCAAAAATTAAAACTTGAGGCTTTATCTTTAAACTATTACCACCATTGTGTACAATTTAAATTTATACATAAAACCTGCTTAAGCTGAAGAAACTAAAATAAAGAAGTATCTCTCACACACAAACACACGTGCACACGAACACATCATGCAAGTCACACAAACAAGCACACACACTCGAACACTTGTGTGCGCACACAAACACAAGCGCGCACAGACACGCACACAAACATTTGTGTGCACACACGCTAGCATCAGACGAGCTACCAGAGAGGCTAACGATACGTTTTGTTTCTTCCAAACAGAACAAATGTTGGATGTTGTAGTGATTTACCTGCTGTTGAGCTCCTTTATTCTCAAATGTGTGGAAGCACGTTTGAGAACTTAGGCCAAACTTTGTCCTCCATATCACTCTGCATCCAACTTGATCTGTTGACTCGCTCAGCATAAGAAAAAACTATTGACGAAGCTCTAGAGGTGAAGAAAACGGCTTCACGTCACGGTCAGTGACACATTAATTGAACACCCTAAAGCAGTGGTTCTCTAACTGTTTTGGCTCTAGTACCCCCTCTCTCTTATTTGTAAATAAATGGAAAGAATCAGTGTTTAGTTCAGTGGTTCCCAAGCTTTTTTGGATTGTGACCCCATTGTTTTTTTTTTTTTATATATTTAGTTGAACTAGATTCACAAAATGAAATGTAGTTGTTTCAGATTGTGTTATAATTTAAAAAACGATTTAGATTTTTCCGGAATTTCAAGTGACCCCATTTAAATTCCAGTCCCAACACTGATTTCTCTCTCTCTCTCCCTTAACTAAAAATAAATCTTGAATTAAATAAGTAAAGGAATAATACAAGTGAAGAAGAAGCCTATTAATTTGAATTCTGGTTCTATAGTAAACAATGCAAAACTACATAATAGTTATTTTTCTTTTTAAAAAATGTACTTTGTGCCTTAACAATTGGATTTAAAAAAAAAAAAGTCATTGCCCTGTATTTACGTCAGATATTTGTTTGGACCAGCAGAGGACGCTGGTAACCCAGTGGTTGGTTGCCATGCAGATATTCTGTGCAGTGAAGAAGAGAAGCTATGCGAGCAGACAGAGCTAATAAAAAAAAAAAAAAACGTGACTTTTACAGATATTCACGTAATAATACAGATATTTTTTGGTGCTAAAGAGGTAAGGAATCATTTATGAACATATTTAAGAGTAGAAGGCGGCCAGAAAGAAAGTTTTAGCAGACTCCGCCTGCCGTCTACATTTCTGGATTGCTGGTTAAAAAAAGTACTGCGATTCAATTTTCAAAAAATCGATATCAACCGTGATACCTATGAATCGATTTT
This sequence comes from Gouania willdenowi, assembly GCF_900634775.1. Lineage (NCBI taxonomy): Eukaryota > Metazoa > Chordata > Actinopteri > Blenniiformes > Gobiesocidae > Gouania > Gouania willdenowi. Next base: position 19,272,638 of record NC_041061.1, on the reverse strand, counting down.
TAACTGCCTTACGATTAATCGTTACATCCCCATTAAATAACTTTTATCAATTACTCATTGTATCATAATTTTACCTCCCACCCCTTGGTTTCACCTAGTGACATCACCAATGACATCACTGGAGATGTCACCCAGGATATAAATACAGGAAATGATGGGCTCCGCCCTCCTGTAGTCCCTGGAACACATGGTGGACAAGGTAAGAAACAAAGAACACATGTTCCATGAATGAATTAACTAATACTCAACAATTAATTAGCAATGCTAAATTAGTACAATATTTTAAATTGATGGAACAAATGTTGTATTCTCACCCATTTTGTCACAGAACTATTTTCATAATATGTTTAATGGAAAGACAGTTTGATCACACTTTTGTATCTGGCTCAGTCACATCAGCTCCACACACACTAATCCAGCACTGTTTCACTAACAGCAGCAGTAAATCATTAACAGTCTTCCTTCTCCTCCTCACCTCTAATGACCACAGAAATAGTCCATTTAAGACGATAGTCCATTGTTTTGTTCAACCACTGCGTCGAATTGGGCCACAAACATGTCAGATCATGTCAAAGGTGATACAAGGTGGTATAACTGCTACTAAAAGTGGAACTGATTGTGAGCGCTCTTCGGTTTATCTATATACTGGATTATCTATATACTGAATGTAAAGATATTAACCGTGATATTAACTTGCCTTTGCTATGTTTGTTTTGAGATAGTTTGAGAGGGAGGAGCTTATATTCTTATGTAGGGGAGGAGGAGCCAGGATTTTAAGGAGGAGTTTCATCTGCTCTGCAGAGAACATCAGGCTGTTTATATGAATTGAAGTTCCATCACCTCGCAGAAGAAGTTCTCATTACAGCACATATTGATCTTCAGAGCCTCAGAATGGTTTATTCGTCTTCTATATTATGTAAGTCAAAGTTTCGTAGAGGAATATTTTTTTATATATAAAAAAGCTAAGATAAATGTGGATGAGATGTTTTCTGATACATTGTGTTTTAATCAATTGTTTGGTTATAGTTTTTATTATTTATCTTTGAAAATAACAGATAAAAGTAAAATATATTTTTAAGGTAGGCACTCATTAACTACCATACTTTGTTCTTACTTACATTTATTATTGCTATCAAATTGAAATAAATTATAGTTTTTAATACTAATTAAAAAGGCCTTGCATTTCAAAAGTTTTTTGTGCATTTTGTCAATCTATAGACTCTAAAAAGGGCGACCGTGGCTCAGGTGGTTGTGGGTCGTCTTCTGATCGAGAGGTTGGGGATTCGATCCCAGTACCTGACTATGTGTCGAAGTGTCCTTGGGCAAGACACTGAACCCTAAGTTGCTCCCAGTGGTCGACTAGCGCCTTGCATGGCAGTCCTGTCCCACTGGTGTGTGAATGTGAGAGTGATTGGGTGAATGAGCTGATATGTAAAGCGCTTTGAGACTGCTTCAGTGTGGTGATAAAGCGCTATATAAATCAAGTCCATTTAAAAAATATTTTTCTTGTTCATACATTATAATTTATAAACAAATTAAATTGTGTTTACACTTTGTTGTTTATTTCATATTAACAGTACCTTGTAAAATGGCAAATGAAACAAGTTAATGATAAAAACTAATGCATCAGTCAATAGAAAATGTCTCCATAAACCATCCTCACATTAACTATGGGTTGTTCACAGACACAATAATAAATAATGTGCCCTGTCAATTTGTTGAACCACTAAATAAACTACAATATAAATACATCTATTTTTCATTAAGCATCATATTGGTATCCCCAAATCACCCCTCATTTATAAAGTGAGGGATCTTGTTAATCTGTGTCACATTTGGATGTTCTATGAATCATTTTCAGGCTGTGGGAAATTATTTCACAGCAAAAATAGGGATTAGTGATTTTTTTATTTTATTAAAATAACATTGTGCAAATAAATTGTAGTTAAAGGATATTTTGTCACATGTGGTTATGATGAACTGCATGAATAAATCACAAAATATTTAGCATTAGTGGAATGAGGGGCTGTTCTGGGTTTGGTGCTGGATGGATTCTTTTATTTATTTTATTTTTTATTTATTCAGTTTATTTCCGACATGGTTACATTCACTTTTTTTTTTACATTTTTTTTTTTTTTTTTCTTGTACATGCTGAAAAAGGAGACGAGAGAAGCAGTTTGCTTATCTGGGTCCCGTCCCCTGTTTTACCATCGCAAATTTACATGGGTTTACATGTCTCTCATTCTTGATTCAAAATGACTCTTCAAGCGTTTCTGTGGACTGTACGATGTAATATATTATTTTCATACACTTTATAAATTATATATATATTCTGTTTTAAACTGTGTCTCTGTCTAACATTTTAATTAGAATAATTACATGTAAAAATGAATAATGCCTGGTTAAATTTGCTTTAGCATTTAAAACACAAGGAGAAGTGTTAAAGTAATGTAAATGCAGTTATTGCTAAAACTTCAATAAAAATAAACATTTAAATACATTTCATGAAGGAATCACCCTGTGTCCTGTGTAGGGATTAACACCTGCATATCATTGTGTCCCTGTACAAGATTAAGCAGGTTATGAATATAATTTAAGTGATTATTATTTAGTATATAATATATATCATTTAGGGATCTTTGGATTTTGGAAAATCATGATATAAAATAAGTTTATCATTATTATTATGGGACCACACCAAACCTCTACATTATGAGACTATTACACAACACTCACAATGTATTTGTAATGAAATGTGAACTTTACTTTTTATCTTCTCAAACACAAAATCCATCCAATTCTCCTGTCTTTGTTCATGGTTCTAGTTGCTCTGTACAGGTTACCTGTGCATATTGTTTCTGATGTAATCTGTTGGCTCTAACTTTACTCTAAGACCATCATATCAGAGGATTTCTTTACTTAATTTAATTAAATCCCCCAAATATGAAAAACATCAGTCACTTATTATATTATTGTTTAGTCCAGCAGAGAAGGGTTTTCACTGCTGTCATCACTGTCTGTTTCTGCTCTGCAGGGAACATTAGGTAGAGGAGATCCTCCAAGCAACATGTCTATATGAAGGGTAGTTCCATCAACTAGAAAAAGAAGTCCTCATTACATCACATATAAATATTCAGAGTATCAGTCAGAATAAAAAGCGCATTAATCTACTCTATTACATAAGTCAAAGTTTCAGAGATTAATCTTTTTTCAATTTCATTTGATTTCTTTTTATTTATTCTGTCATGGTAAAGTGCACAATTTTTCACAAAAAATATTAAACTTCATTACATTCTATTGAATTAAACAAAAGCTGATGAAGATGTGGAGCAGACGTTTTCTGAGACATCAGTGGGGAATTTTGGTTTTGTACAGCAGCAGAATTTAATTGTTAGGTTATAATTTGTAACTCTAACAGCCACAGATCTATTATTTATTTTGTCAGTGAGCAAAGTTAAAACTATTAAGAGACAGCTGTCATTAACAAATCCACTTCTTTTTTTTTTTTAAATAATTTGTATTAATGCTTCAGTATAATATATACAGTATAGTAATGAATAAAAGACTTGCATTTTAAAATAGCTTTAAATCTATAGACTTTAATGAATTAATTTGTCATTGTAATTCATGAAGAAGCAGAATAATGTTTACACTTTATTTCATACAAACAAATCTCTAGCAAATTAAAAGTAAATGTTAAATTATTAATGATCAAAACAAATGCATCGCTGCCTCTCTTAAATCATTCTTATTTTAACTTGTGTGTTGTTCACAGACACTAATTCATTGTTAATATACAATAAGATATTTGGAGGTGGTTTGGTGCTGAATGGATTTTTTGTGTAAATTACTCTTAAAGCATATCTGTGGACTCTGTATGATTTTTTTCACACCATATTTATTCTCTTTAAACTCTGCTTCTGTCTAAAATGTACAATATTAATCTCTTAAATAATTACATGTAAGAATAAATAATGCATGGTTGATTGAACTTCGGCTTTTAAAGAATAAAAGAAAAGACAAGTTTTGTATTTTCTAAACAAATGTTAGTGCATATAATTGTTAAAAATGATATAAACTAAACTTATTTAAAGAACCATCCTGCTTCCTGTGTAGGGATTGGCACCTGCAGATTCTTGTGATCATTACAGGATTAGGCAGGTTATAAGTATGATGGAGGATTAGGGAAAAAGCACAAATATAATCAATGAAGATATATTTTATTGATTAGCTAATCAATGAACTGCATGCTCATTATTAAAAAGTTACATTGAATGATGCAAACATTAAACACAAACTCAAACATTGAAAAAAATTCCATCAGTTCTTCCAAGTCAACAAATTAAAAAAATGTTTACAGGTAAAGATTTATGAGCAATAGGATTGTAAATATAAGATACATAACATGTGAAACAGTGCTGATTACAAAATAAGGATAATCAAAAGTATGAATCAAAAATAACAAATATTGAAAATCAAATATATTATTGACAATTCTCAGTTTAGTTTAATTTCAAATCATGACCATCACTACAGTTTTACTAATAGTATTTTTCTTGTGTGGGAAGCTTTTATAAAATGTACAAATATATTAGTAACCAAATAAGTCATTGGGCAGATCTACAAATTCAGTATTTTCAGAATCTTAAAATACTTTGTCGATTAAACCAGAAACACCTTAAAGTGGTAGAGTTCAGACCACACCTTGTAAAAAGGACCCACAAAAGATTTGTGTATGAATTTAACTCTCGACATACTGATTAAGATTTACTCATCTTCAAGGGACGACACCTGGTCTTGATGTGGTGTTTTTTGTGGTTGTAAATCTGGATCCTTGAGTCTAAATGACTCTTTAAGACTTTCTTCTGCCTGTTTGTATGAAATATTATACCAGGATTCTGGTATTTCAGCAGGCTCTGCATTATATTTCATAGCAAATTCTTGATTGTACGTTGTCATGACATATTTCCAGTAGTCTGATGCCTCCAGACTCACATCAGGAGAAATTTTCCAGTCTGGGAAAATCTCCTTGTAATCCTTGTAAGGGTGATATTGGTCATTTGTTTGATGGCAACGGAATTTTTTATCACTGATCACAGAAGAAGAGCAGATGTCAGTGACAAGTTTCTGTGTGGCAGTAAACCTGTATCTACCCAGACCTTCTGGCCGATGCAAAGATGCCCAGTGTTCAGTGTGAGCTTTTCCACCTGCATCACAGGGCGTTTCACAGAACGGACACTGTTTACCACATCCAATCACTCTGGTGAAAAGCTCATTCTGGGGCTTCATGTGAAGATTCTTTAACTTAGTTTGGATGTTTGTTTTTTGAAACTTGTTCTTCAAATCTTGTTTTATGTCCTTCAAACACTTTGTGAGTGAATCTGCAAATTGCTTCTGGTTTGCATTGTTCAGGATCATAAAAGCACCAAGAGCATCTTGGGAAATGGCCAGTTTAGCTTCAAGTTCTTTGCAGATATTTTCAACAAACGACTTTAAATTTTTATTTGTGTTCTTTGAAACATTTTTGATGGCATCTTCAATGCTACTGATGATTGATTCAAGAAGTTGTTCCTCAAACTCAGAAAGTTTGGAGCAGGTTGAAAAATGTTTCTCTATTTGTTCTAAAATCCAGGACTTTACATAAAGTTCATATTCTGTGTTGTATCTGTGATATTCAAAAAAATGTTTCTTTGAAAGCAAATCCAGTAAAATTGAATACTGAAAGTTGATTCGTGTGCTAAACTCCTGACATTTCAGCATCTCATCAGTGATATTGAGGCCCAGATCACGATTCACACGGTCTTCCACAGCAGGCTTCAGACACTGATCTGCAAACTCTTCAGCCTTCTTCTGGCACTGGTCCCGTTTATGGAAGACGTCTTTGAAATCTGCGCAAAACTTTTTCTTGTTTTTCATCAAACATCTGTATGGATCATTGGTTTGAAGAAAATTCTGATGCAGTTCCTGAAATGTTCTGGCTGCAAATCCACAGATGTGCTGTTTCAGATAAACTTCAAACTCAATGTCTGTCTGAACATCTTTGTCATTTTGTAGACGTTCATCAATGATGTTCAATATCTCCTGAATGTAGGCATTGTGGTAGTCACTTTTTTTGGCCATTTTCTCATTTATAGACATTGTGCAAGCTTCAATGATGCTGTTTGCGCTGTGTTGTAAAGCTGCAATGTGGTCTGGTATGTTGAGCCATGTCTTTACTTTATGTTTTATTTTCTTGATCTGTCCTTCAGGTTTGTATTTGAATGGTTCCCGCCCACAATCTTCAAGTCTTTTCTGACCCAGCAGTTCATTTGTATGGCTCCCTTTGTTTGACAGATTGGTTCTGAGGCAATGGGATACCTCGTTGAAAATATTTTTGGGTTTTTGTTCAGAAAAGGGTAATCTATCACGAGTTTCATTCCACATCTTGTTAAATTCTGCGCCCAGTTGTTGATCAGTCATGTTGTATTTAGTTTTTCGACACTTATCAATCAGTGCACACACTGCTTTTTCAATTTCTTTGGTATGATTTTTCTTAATCCGGTCAATTTCCACCATTCCCTGTCTAATCTCTGCTGCTGCTGAGAGCTGATGAAGGACAGAGTTTTCCAATTCCCGTCGAAGACTCTTTGCACTGTTTTCAAATTCTGCTCTGTGTCCTTCCACCAGGTGGACATGACCCTCAGTTTGAGTGAAGTACTTTGTTAGGTTCTCCAGAAGTTTTTCTTCCCATTGGCACAGCACTGTGATAGTTTCAGTTTTTAATCTTGAGAGTAATTCATTCATGCCAATAGTTTGAGCTTTTCCGAAGTTGGATATTTTGGTCTCTGCATTTGTGCCCCAGATGTACATTTCTTTTTTGAACTCCCATTCCCATTTGTTGAACTCTGTACAAAGTCTCATGTAGGCGTCGGCTACAAGGCTGTTTCTGAAGCTCAAGATGAAGTTTTCATGCTTTACTGCATTCCACAAGCTTCTTATCCACTCCGTAAAGTCACTGATATCATTCTTTGAATAATTGCACATACCCAGTAGTTGAATTATGTTTTTTTTTAGCTCATAAACACCTTCACTGTACCCTGCATTGACTGGAGCCATTGGTGGGTTTCCATTCCAGAGTCCAGGAATGTAGCAGTTCCCAGTGTCTGGATTGTACTCCATCACATCAGTGAAGCTCTTGTATTCTTCTTTCTTTTCCATTCTAGCTGCTGCCTGGGTCATCTCATTCAGCTGTTGTAGGAGCAGTTTCCGGTCTCGTAAGTTCTTCTCATGGGCTGACATATCAGACACATTCTGGTGAACAAAGTGACATTTCGGCTTCTTTCCCACGTTCTTCATCCTGAGAAATGCATGCACCACTATTTGAAGGATGTCCTTCATTTCACTTAAATTCTCCATTGCAATGTTTACAATAGTTAAATCACTCAGCCCCACAACAAGTGTTGCAAGCTCATTGTCATGTTCATAGCTATTGTCTAGTTGTGCAAGCTCAGATGACTTTAGGCCCTCAGTGTCAATGATCACAATGAAGTCACAGTTTAAGTCTGACTTAAACTCTTCATGGACTTTGATGAGCAACATGAAGGCTCCTCGAGTGCATCGACCACTGCTGACTGCAAACTGCACTCCAAACATGGTGTTAAGGAGAGTGGACTTTCCTGTGCTCTGAACTCCAAGTACTGTGACCACCAGGATCTTGTTCTTTGGAGAAACCATTTCATTAAGCTGAGAGAGAACATCACTGACCCATTGATGGGGTATGTTGGATGCATCTCCATCCACAAGTTCAAGAGGAAATCCATCCAGTAACAACTGTGCACAAAGTTTAGGTAAATTATTCAGTTGTTGTCGGGATAGATCTGTTTCTGAAAGGGACCGTGAAGCTTCGTAGATCTGACCCATTTCACGAAAAAAATGTTCAATCCCCAGTGAACTGTTGGTCAGTTGTTGGTCAAGTTGTTTGATCTCCTCTTTGTTCTCGGAGCTCTTCCATTTTTCTTTGTAGAGTTTCCTGAGTTCAGACAGTTTAATGCAAGACATATTGTCAAGATTTATCCTCATCCACTTCAAAAAGTAGCTCCTTTCTTTTTGCTGCAACGATAATGCATTGATAAAGCATGTCAAAGCATTTGACATGTCATAGGAGTTTTGTTTTTTTCGAAGTTTTTCTTTCTTTTCCTTCAGGTCACTTTTATACTTTTCTATGTTTTCAGATCCAAGTTTTCGAAGGCGAAACTCTTCTTTCTCTAGACTTGTCAGTTCCTTCCATATTTGGCCTTGTAATGGAAGCTGCTGTTCTTTGAATGTCAATGGATCTTCAATCTTTGCAGTGATGGCATCAGCATGTTGTTTTGCTGTTTGACACTCAGGAGAGTCTTCATCGACCCGGATTCCCAGTTCTTGGGCAATGTCAGCCATCTGCTCAATACTCATCTTTCTGTCTGTCTTTGAAATCACTTCACTGACTGCTGCCCTCAAAAAATTTACGAAACTTACATCATTTACATCTTTGTTCCGAATTATGATGTTTTGAGTCAGACCTAACTTTGTTGACACTTCCTTTAGAGCGCTGACATTAATTTGTTTGTTTGTATTGTTAACCACCAAAAAAATCTGTGCCTTGTGGGTTTGGGTAGACAGCAGATTACTGGTACATTTGGCATCTAACTTGTCAAGAAACACAAAAACTGCTACAGATGTTTGACACAAGAATGCATATTGTGTTTCAAAAGATTCAATGTCCCCACGAAGGTTAGCCACTGCCACTGGTTGACTGAAAACATCAATGTTTTTGTTGCCACAAGGAAGGTACCAAGTAATTTCAGTCAACCCATTTGATATTCTTCGTGGACTGTCACCACATTCCATGTTGTGGTGAACAAAGATGTCATGGTACTGCTGTGAGTTACTCAGCAGCTTGTTCAGGGTCTCTGACTTTGACAGGGAGCACTCACCCAGTCTCACAAAGGAGACCATTGGTAGATTAGAGAGGACTATTCTTTCTTCAGTGAAACCCTTGGACTCTGAAAGAGCTTCAGGTCTATACTGCTTTACAATGTCTCTCATAGCCCACAGCATCAATGTGCACTGTTGACTGTCACAATTGGGAAGCAGAAGAGGCACAGAAAACTGACACATTGACATTTTAAGAGCCATTTCCTGCTGAACAAACCCATCAGAACACAGAAAGAGAGCAGTGATCACATCCAGAGGATTCACCATGTCTTCTGAATTAGAGATTTCAAGCAAGTTCTCAAAATCAACTTCTGTGGTCTTTGAAGCATCATCACTGTTGGATCTTAACTGTTTCATGTGTTTTATATTCCTTGCTGTCACATTAACCATCATTAATTTCTTCATAAAATACCATGGAAGGTCTGATTTACTTTTGTCTGGTTCTTCGTTTAATGTCTTGTCATCAATTTGAAGTATTTTGCTGAGTGATAGCTTCTCTTTGCTGTGCCGTTCCAAACCAAGATCCTTCATAACGGTCATCAGGTTTGTCTCTAGAAATAAAACAAATATGAGGTTATAATATGTACATTTTAACTAATGTTTCTTTTACTTAAAGAGTAACTATACATCAAACCCACTTTTTTTATGATGAATACATATACATTTGGGTATTAAGTAGTGCTGTTTTTTAATCCTTTTCCAAATCTTCACATTTACTAAAAGTATTTTAATTTAGCGTATTTACTTGTAAAATGTCAGTCACTGCCCTCTGAGGGTTGAATTTTGCTATTGGCTGAGACTGATTATTGTGACCATTGTGTGTCACCAACTTTCACTGTTGGCCCCGCCCCTCCTATAAAAGCTAAGAGGAAGGAAGAGGGTTTCCTCCAATCACAGCCCAAAGTGAGCATTAATTTACAGCCCTAATGCGGAACCTCACTGCTCCTTGTAAAGCAGCCCGTTTCAGCAGTAATGTTTTTGACTTTGTGCTTCTATAAAGCACAGTCTTCTCATTCAATGAAAAAAAAAATATCTTGATACCCGGCAATAAATGTGACCACTGATGCTGATCTGTTTGTAATCTTTATTTACTTTACTATCGTAATTTTCAGCATTCTGTGATGTCAGATGAACTCTCAGTTTGCAAATCATATGTCCAAAGCACACAATGGTTAATTTCTAGAGAAGTAAACTTCAAAAATGGTTACCCTTAATGCTCATATGAATCTAAGCACAAGTTGTAGATAGAAAATTCACTTGAAATTTAACTTGTTACAGAATTTGTCACAACACCTTTCTGTGACTACCATTATGAATAGGTGGTGTGACTATTTCTGTACCGAACGTAATAAAAACATCTATCGCAAAGAGGGCATTCCATGTCTTGGGCACACTGAACATTTTTTGTTTGATCAGATTAATACTTTTTGTGATATCGCCAATTTACTGTACTGAGGGGGTATATGTGAATTTCTAAATTTTCTTCCATTTTCAGCTTCTAATATCTCAGGAACTACACCACATATGAAACTGAAATTTTGGATAGTAATAGATCTCTGAGAATATACAATGTGCTTAGTATCAGGAGCTAATCAGATTAGGTGATAAATTACACTCACTATGAATTGTTTTAGATAAATTTGTGTCTTTAGTTTGATGTCCAATAGAGTTACTGTTATGTGAAAGTCTTGATAGATTTGGCTTCTGTGTGAATATAATTTAATTCTAAGAAGATTAAAAAATGGTTATTAAACCCTTGGTGTCACTGTAAACGGAGGATGGAAATGCAACTTTGAAGAGACAAATTATGCATTTCTTGAATTATTTTCTGACATTTTTTCATGTTCAGATTCAGGATAATTCCACTTGCACAATGTCACTTTCTTTGAATGTCTTCAGTTGTGCTGGGCTGAACATGACATGATTCATCTCAAGGAAACATTATATTAACTAAAACAGAAAACAGGGAAAGTTTAGATTTAATTTTATTTATTTATTACATTTAAATGAAAAAAATTTAAATGTATACAATTCTGCATGTTTAAACTGAATAAAACCAAGCTGACCTTTAACACCTGTAGCAGTGACTTGACTGTCAGCATCACTGGTAGAAGATGGAGGTAAAAGAGGATCCTTTAGGTCTTCAACATGAAGATTAGCAGAAGAATCTCTCGGACCGACTCCCTTCATAGATGTGACACAAAATTACCTTTTATACAGTGAGAAATCTGGTAACATTTTGTAACATGTTTAAAGAAGCTATTTACCTCTGTTGTAGCATGGAATTGGGTCTTTGAACCTTCATCCTTATCTGAACATAAGAGAAAGATCATTATTAAAACCCACTGAAAAATCGGCACCAGGGCCAATTTTTTTCATAAGGTGTAATCTGGATAAAAATTATTTGAAAAACTTTTTTGCTATCAGATTTTCAGTTTTGTCCTAGATAGATAGAATGATCCAATCTGAAAAGCCTTTGAAAATCCTTTTCAGATTGGATCATTCTATCCAGATACAACAAGATCAGAATTACAGAATCAAAATTATCTGTTGTGTTTACATTATTAGGACACCAAACACTGTTCAACAACCAGTACAGATTAAAGTTAAGACATTCTGCATGTTTAAACTGAATAAAAGAAGCTGACCTTTAATATCTGCAGTATTCTCTTCATTGTCATTATCACAGGTAAATGACTGAGGTAAAAAAGGATCCTTTTGGTCTTCAGAGTCCAAGTTAGCAGAAGAATCTCCAGCACAGACTCTCTTCAGAGGTTCACTGGTTTGATGTAAATTCTCAATATCTGAAAATGATGGTTTAAATGAGATGTTACTCATCCACAGCCTAAAAGCGTAAATCTCTGCTATTTGACAACTCTTTATATTCAGTGTCAGGCTGGCAATCTTAAGCAATTGTGTTTTATAATGGGGTTGGCTAGGAGACACTCTGACAGAGCTCTCCTATGATTATCAGCCTTGTACTATGATGTAGTGAATAATTGGTATCATGTAGGTGGCAGCAGTACACCTTTGGAGGATAGATCACCAGTGATGGGCAGAGGTCAGAGGGAGAGGAAAGATGTTTGAGGAGGTAAAAAATGGCATAACGAGAGTTGATTGTGAAGCTCCCAGCAGCTCACACTCAAGCAGAGCATGTGTGGACTATTGAGAGATTGTGAGAGAAAACTATTAACAAACCGGTGTCATGTACTGAGTGTGCATCGTACTGAGATTGTATATGCACATGCGCACTTCTGGAAAATGAATTTTTGCTAAAAAAAAAAAAATTCTTTTTTGTTTATTTTTCTTTTCGAAGTGAACGGACTTGTGTTTTATTTGTTTAATGGACTCGGTTAGGGTTCTAATCTCAGTACGGAGGTAAACTCAGTATGTAACACCGGTCCAAGCGGTCGACTCGGCGTGTCATTGTAGGAGGAAGTTGCGAATGTGGAGACTGGGGGGGGACTTGGAGGAAGACCAAAACACGGTAAGTATACCATATAATCTGACCCAGATAACAGAATAATAATTTTGCTATCAAAAGCCCAGTCTCAGTGTTGTTTTTGTTTTTTTTATAGAAGGAAACCAATGTTCGTTATAACTAAAGCAAAAAAAAAAAATAGCCCCAAAGTCACTGACAGGTTTTTTCAGAAAAAGCCTGTTTTCTCAGCTTCAGAAACTGGCATTTTGTGTGAAACACCTGCTGATTATGGAAGAAGTAAGCTAGAAACTTTTTTTTTTCTAATGAAAGTAGAGTCTATTCTTTCAGAATCTGGTTTCAGATTTTTCATAGTCATTGTACAAAATATTCTGTGGGGCTTCAAAATCAAAAGCTCTAAAATGGCTGGCAGTGAGTGGGGTTTCTGTTCTGAAAATGGCTGGCAGCCAATGAGTTAAGAAATGATCGGGTAAGGAAGTATGTTTGAAAGCACAGGCCAGTGGTTTGAATCCAACTTGAGTCATCTTTCTTATTTCATGTTCTTGGGACATATAGAAGACGTAATTTTGGGACTTCCAGACGAGGTCCAAAAAGACGTTCAAAAACTAAATTAAACGTCAGGCAATCACGTCATTTCAATGTTGTTTTAATGTCGGTTTGCTCAGTGGGGAACTAATCCTTTAAAACGCCTCAGTGGAGGCTGAGCTGACAGTGTCTCAGCTTTGGCACCTTGTGTAGCACAGATATACATCAGACATTGCTCCATTCACCAATGAAATGTTATGCAAAGCAGGTTCAAATAACGTCACACACTTCCTCTGTATAGAGGGGTTCGGACTTGTCTATATTTCCGACGGCAGGCATTTAGGAAGGCTTTGTTTACACACAAATTGTTGTTGTTCATTCATCCAGTGATAATGCTGATGACGTGTGCTATTGTCACCTGCCATAATCAAGCTGGGAAAGATAAAACTAGCTTTTATCACATTCCTAAGATTATTTCTGGACAGGGGGAAGCGGCTGAACACAAGAGTGAACGGTGAAGCATGGATTGCTGCAATCAACTGATCCGATGCAACGTGCTATGAACCACTTTGTGTTTGTTCGGATCATTTCATTTCAGGTAAGCTATAAATTAAGAAAATTTTGTAAGTAGAAATAACTCTAAAATAAATGACAGCCCCACTTTCCATTAACTTGATGCGCTTGGTCGAAGAACTTTGATTAGTTCTAAGCCAGTGTGTATTTTGTTTCATCTGACAGCCCCATTTTGTTTTAAATCAAAGACAAGTCAAAGAACTTTGATAGTGACAGAGATTTAGCTGAACCCACCACTGAGACACCTACTGTTGAAGAAAGACCGACTGTCACAGAGAAGCTGGTCTGTACTCCACTCAGACTTGTCGATCTGGTAAGGATCCTCACATCTATTTACGGCTGTTTTCTCCATGTAATGAGTAAGAGCCTTCTCATCTAGTGACTCAGTGGATTTCTCCTTGGTAACAAAGCAAGGGAATTTTATTTTTCACTGAATACTGAAATATCGTTTGTGCATTGAATAGCGCTATCGTGAAGAATGAAGCACGGTAAACAAAGCCTTACAAAATGGCTGCCCGCAATGCATTGTGGGATAAAGTCTAAACCCCTCTGTATAGGGTTCCCACGCTGGGCCAGCACAGCTGAAGCAGCGCTGCTGTGATCCGTGTGCGACGTGCGTGTTGTACACTAGGTGAACCTAGCACTCCTGCCAGGCAGCAGAGTTTATCAGTGGGTTTATTGAAGGAAAACAAAAAAGTGCAGGTATCAGTAATAACAATCATAATCTGTTTTCATTTGTTCTGAAGGTGTGCTTATATGCTCAAATGGCTGCTGAGGTATATTTAATACTCTATTTTCAGAATCAGCAACATTAGGCTATACTGAACCACAAATCCACACACTCAGATTTGCGCACAGGAGGTCAGACCTAACGTGAGATCTGATCGTAGCGTACGATCATGTCAGAATTTATATTATACCGGAGCTTGCGTGAACGTACAAACAATAATAAATCTGTGTTCAATTGTGCTGGGCTGAACATGACATGATTCATCTTAAGGAAACATTATAATAACGCACTTAACAAAAAAGAAAACAGGAATTGTATAGATTACATTTTTTTTTTTTTTTTTTACATTGACACGAAAAAAACCTTTAAAAATGTGTGTTTGTATTGACTAGTACAGTGCCCGTCAGAAGTATGCATTTATGTGGGAGCATAAGGAGTATAATTGCATATTTGTGTATCTTTCTGTTGTGTTTTTGTGCATTGTGCCCATCTGAAGTATGTATTCATGTGGGAGCATAAGGGGTATATTTGCGGTTGCAAAATGTGGGTGCAATTTTCCTGATTTAATTCTATGGGACATGTGGATGACTTCATCACTTTTATATTTTTTTGTATGGTGTATTTTTCTGTAACGTATGTTTTTTGGAGTCATGTGTATTTGTGTATCTTTCTGTTGTCTTTTTGTGCATAAATGTTTGCTGTTTTTTTTATTTAAATTTATTTTGTAATGTATGTTTTTTTGGAGTCGTGTGTTTTTGTATAATTATTGTTTTTGTTGCTATTGTAGTGTGAATCAGGAGTAATTTTGTGTATTTTTCTGTAAATGCATGTTGATTTGAAGTCGAGTACAGTGCCCGTCGGAAGTATGTATTCATATAGTGGGAGCTTAAGAAGAGTTGTCAATTATGGGCATAATAATAACATACTCTGTAGCTTGTGTGTTTTTGGAGCCTTTTGTATATTTTTGTGCATTTCTGTTGTTTTGTGTACTTCCTGTATAAATATTGTTTAGTTTTTTGTTTTACGTCATTTGTGTTTTTTTTTTATATAATTATTGTTTTTTGTTGCATTTGTCGTGTGATTCTGGAGTTTTAGTGTAGTTTTTTGCATGTCTGTTGTCTTTTGTGTATTTTTTGTTTAAATATTTAGTTTTGTGTATTTTGAGTCATTTTCATATTTTTGTTGTTTGGTGTGTGTTTGGGGGGGGGATCCATTCTAAATTCATGCGCACCAGTCCATCCACGTGTACCTGCCTAACTTTCACTCAACTTCTCTATTGTCAGTAGTTAGATGTAGTGGCAGGTGTGTCATGAGAGAAGCTGCAGTAATCAGGTGACCTTCACTATGTAGTGACATGTAAACACTTAGATCTGACTCAGTGTAACACCACACTCACTACCACCCTATGGACGGGTGTCGTGACACAGACTGTAACCGGACTGTAACCAGTGGTCCGTTATTCACTCAACACTCACATACCTGCACGCATGTCACGTAGACGGTGATCGATAGTGAAGCCCACCTTGTGTGTGTGAGTGTGTGAGTGAGAGACTCCACCTGAAACTCTAATCTCCTCCGCAAAAAAATGTGCAGCTTTCAACACAGCAGCCATTGCCGTCAATACTCACTACCACACTACGGACGTGTGTCGTGACACAGACTGTAACCGGACTAAATGGTGGTCCGTTATACAACTTCCGGGTGAGGTCCGTCCGGTCTAAATAACGAACGGTCAAACTAACATGAAAATAAACGTTTCGAAATGTCATCACCAAATAAATAACAGTAAAAAAAGTATTTTTCCTCAAAAGAGAAAAGAGGACTCCACGGGAGCTCACGCACGCACCGGAAGTGAGCTGTGCTGTGAAATAGATATAGATGGTGCGCTAGCGCCCCCTCACACCCTGAGGTCAAAAGATGAATAGGTTTCATTTCGGGGTCGTTCAGAAGTGAAATAAAATTAAAATAAACATTTTGAAATGACCAAATTACTCCAAAATAACAGATACACACACTCGGGCTATTTGGAACTCGTCGACCGAGTTTCAGGTCGAACTGGCACCGCGTCTGGGAGATATTTGCCCCACACGCACATCCACACACACACACATCCCCACAGACGTCCCTTGCTTTTTAGTTAGATGTTAGTGACACTGTTTAAAAAGCACACAGTGCTGCTTTGTGGCCTGTGTGATATTTGCACATTCATGGCATCTATTGGATCTGGGAGGTAACATCAGTCACAGTTTCAGTGAGTTTGTCAACATGTCCTTCAGACAATAAACCTGATACTGTGAAGTACGTCATTGTGAGTCTGATCTATAATAAATAATGCACAGACATTACAGCCTGCTGTGTCTCACTTGATAGAAAACCAAATATTTAACAACCACTGCAAATTAAATGTAGACAATTCTGCATGTTTAAACTAAGCTGACCTTTAACATCTGTAGCAATAACTTGACTGTCAGCATCACTGGTAGAAGATGGAGGTAAAAGAGGATCATTTGGGTCTTCAACATGAAGATTAGCAGAGGAATCTCCAGCGCTGAATCCCTTCAGAGATGTGACACAAAATGACCTTTTATATAGTGAGAAAACTGGTAACATTTTGTAACATGTTTAAAGAAGCTGTTTACCTCTGTTGTAGCATGGAATTGGGCCTTTGAACCTTCATTCTTATCTGAACATAAGAGAAAAATCATAATTAAAACCCACTGAAAAGTCTGTACCAGGGCCAAGTTTTTTAAAAGGTGTAATCTGGATAAAAATGATCTGGCTTTGAAAATCCCCCTTTTTTTTGCTATCCCAGATTTTAAGTTTTGTCCTAGGTTTTTTAAAGGCTTTTCAGATATGATCATTCTATCCATATACCACAAGATCAGGATTACAGAACCAAGATTATCTGTTGTGTTTACATTATAAGGACACCAAACACTGTTCAACAACCAGTACAGATTAAAGTTAAGAAATCCTTCATGTTTAAACTGAATAAAAGAAGTTGACCTTTAATATCTGCAGTATTCTCTTGATTGTCAGTATCACAGGTAAATGACTGAGGTAATAAAGGATCCTTTTGGTCTTCAGAGTCAAAAATAGCAGAAGAATCTCCAGCATCGACTTCCTTCAGAGACAAAAATGTATTGAATTATCTTCCATACAGTGAGAAAAAAGGCAACAATTAGTAACATGTTCAAATATGATATTTACCTCTGTTTTGTGGGGAGGGTTGAAAGTCACATTTTCAATGTTTTCTGAACAAAAAATAAGAAAATATTGATCAAATATCCTTAAACTGTCCAAAGATCCAACAACTGATTTCTATCTTCTAGGTAATCAGTGGCCAATCAGATCAGGTGATAAATCACACTCACTATAAATTGTTAAAAAAAAAATAAATGTTTGTCTTTAGTTTGATGATGTACAATAAAGTTACTGTTATGTGAAAGTCTTAATAGATTTTGTGTCTGTGTGAATATTATTTACGTATTTCTAAGAAGATGTTCATGTTCAGAATCAGGATAATTCCACTTGTAATAAATGGACAAAATCATTTTCTTTCAATGTGTTCAGTTGTGCTGGGCTGAACATGACATGATCCATCTCAAGGAAACATTATATTAACTAATGAAAATAAAAAGAAGACGAACAAACTTTAGATTTTTTTTTTGTTTTACATTGAAGACATGCAGAAAAACTTTAAAAATGTGTTTGTATTGATGTCAGTGACACTGTTTAAAAAGCACATAGTGCTGCTTTGTGGCCTGCTGTCTTGTTTAAAAAAAAAATAAAAAAATTAACAACTGCTGCAAATTAAAGTTAGACATTTCTGCATGTTTAAAACAGAGCTGACCTTTAACAACTGTAGCAATATTTTGACTGTCTGCATCATTGGTAGAAGATGGAGGTAAAAGAGGATCCTTTGAGTCTTCAACATGAAGATTAGCAGAAGAATCTCCAATGCTGTTTCCCATTGATGTGTGATACCACCAGGCACAGGCAAAGGCTCCAGCCATCCACCACCAGGCCCAGGTTACAGCTATCCACAACCAGGCCCAGGCTACAGCCATCCACCACCAGGACCAGGTTTCAGTCATCCAAGACCATGGGCCCAAAGAAAACCCCTGCAATGAAAGAGTTGGATGAGAGAAGAAAAATACTTACATTTTTTTCAGATGATACAGTATGTCTGTAACAAAGAATGAACAAAAGCAGTTAATTGAACTAATGAATCAGGGCTGAAACAATGGAGATGAGCCCAGTGAAATGGAAGTTAACTCTAATGAACAACAAGTGGCAGCCTTCTTGGTGCCCAGAGGGATGCCTCTGGCACACCACCCTCTTCCAAGGAATAAGGACAACAACACGTCTGCTATGGTTTTGCGATTATTCAACAAGAAAAAAAAAAAAAATGACCTGCTTAAACATGGAAGGAAGCTGAACGGGACAAATGTTTTTGAATGACCACTTGAGATGAAATGCTGAAATTGCATGAAAAGCCAGATACCTGAGGAAACATTGTTAGCTTGGAAATTTGGAACTTCACTCATTTGACCCCAATTGTTATAATGTACAGGACTTTGAAAGTATTATTGATCCTGATATGAACTTTTTCATTTATAATGTTATCAACTGTTATTATACAGAAGATCTGTGTGAAAGTAGAAATAAATTTTTTTTCAATCATTCCCATTAAAGCCAGAAGTTTATAAGCAAATTTCACACAAATTAGGAGTTATTTGGGGAAATTTATACACCGTTGTAGGATTGTTGCTATTACTGAAACCTGGATTAAAGATGCAGTTCTTACCTTTTATAAAAGTGACTTTTTGTCATATTTGCTGAAGCTGTCACTATGTAAGGACAGCCTTACATAAAACTAGTAGTTTGTGTGAAAAAAAAAAAAGGCTCATTGAGGCTCGTCTGCTGCTCCTGCTGCCTTTGGCAGATTGCCAGAATGCACTGTGACCGAGGAAAAAGAACCAATCAAAACCAGGATTGTTTGATGGACTATCTGACAGCTGTTGCTCACAGCCCCCTTTCGCCATGGCCAAAACACAGCAATGCTCCTAGCAAGGTAGTGCCTGGAGCGCTATCTTTTTTTTACAGTGTATGGTCTGGAGGAGTAGAAGTAGGAATTAGTGACTTTTCAGCTTGAAAGGTAATTACTGCTGCTTGATTTCCTTTGTTTGATTTGTGATTGTTACACTACAAGTCTGTAGTGCATGTGTTGTTCATGTGCACGCTGCTCTCGCTGCAGCCTCCATGTGGGCTGCTGTGAGTAACACTGTGTTGTTGTTGCTGCTGCTGCTAATAGATTGGTTTGTGCACATTGAGAGAGAGAAGCGCTGCAGTAATAGGCTTTTAAAAATACATGTTATATTACTGTGATGTTGCTGTTGGGCTAATGTTAGCTTGTTAGCTCCTCTGAGGGAGGGACTTTGGAGGCAGGGCAAAAAAGCGGCAGGGAAGGAGGGGTCTGAAAGTTATGGACTACACTTTTAATCTGAATAAGGATGTGAATTTAGAACTCCAGGATGTTTTACTTTCATTTAGATCGACAAAACAAGAATGGTGGAGGTGTCGCTCTTTATGGGGTCTATTCTCCCGTCTGGACTTAAGCGCTTTTTTGCGTGCCTGCAGTAACGCACCTCTCTCTGTGCATATTCTCCCGACTAGGTTCCTGAAATGCCCACCATGCGTAAATTCACCAAAAAGCGGTCTGAAGCAAAGGAGGCGGGCTAAGGCATGATGTCATGTTTTTGGAGCTGTCTGGAAATCACGGAACATGGAGTTTTCCCAACTCTTATAAATGTCATTAACATACGTAAAAATGATAAAGTACACTTTGAATTTGAAACGCCTTCATTGATAAACAATGTAACAGGTTTATTTGATCAGATTATTGATCAGATTATTGCACTGTGAAGATCGGCTGCATTCTTCTGTCCGCGTCACACTTAAAATATCTCCTTTTCCCCCTCATACTACGACAAATTTACATTTGTTTTGTTGAAAGCCTGATTTCATTAACTTTTTCCATCCCTGCATTCAGAAATGATCAACGCATCAGCATCATCTGTTACCAATACGGTATCTGCTTCAAAGCATGATACGCTGCAGGTTCCAGGAAATAACCTCGCAGAGTGTCCTGAGATGTTTGCAGTTAAACAAAATCATTGGCTTCCTATGTAATATAGTTTTAAATATAAATTGTTTAATGCTTTGTGGAGCTGATGTGAGCGAGTCCAAGTTGAGCCTCATTTAATAATGTGTGAGAACAGTTTCTGGTATCCATCCTCTCATGTGCATTTCACCAACCTCCACATATGACAGCTTGTTTCATTAAAATTTACTCTGTAGAAGATCAAACTGTGGCTTAACGTTGGACATAGTATGAAAATAGTTGGACATCACCGTGGCAACGTGGACAGAAGTCTGCGTCTGTCAGAGTTTTAATTAATCAAGCAGCAGCAGTAGGTGAGGTACAACTCGGGTGATCACAGCTGCAGCTCCACAGTCCGTGTGGCTTAAAACGCACTACTTAATTCTTGAACCGTGACAGATGGCATTGGCTGAATTCGAACCGCAAATCCCGTCCCCCACTCTGATAATCCCTCCCAGTCTCCTCCTCTCACGGAAGTGCCCGAAATCATGCACAAGAGCTGATCGTGCACGACCGGTAAAACACGTCGCTACGCAAAAGGATGCACACAAAATATAGGAAAATGGAACATTAAATTACCTGTCTAGAAGGAAAACAGTCACTTGTGCGTCCAAAGTTAGGAATATTTGTTGATTTATCCAAGGCATTTCACACTATAGATCATGAAATTCTACTCAGGAAATTGGAGCGGTATGGTGTCAGAGGTATGGCTTTGGATTGGGTGCAGAGCTTTTTGAGTAAAAGAAAGCGATTCTTTAGTTTCGAGGCATATTGTTCAACTTCATTAAATGTTACTTGTGGAGTTCCCCAGGGATCTGTATTGGGTCCAAAACTGATTATTCTCTACATTAATGATTTATGTAAAATGTCTACATTATTGAAACTGACACTGTTTGCTGATGGCACAAATCTTTTTTGCTCCGGCTCTGATCTACAACAATTAATAAGTGATGTTACAAATGATTTCAGTAAAATAACAACTTGGTTTTCTATCAACAAACTGTCCTTTAATATGGACAAAACAAAAATTATGTATTTTGGAAGCAGGCCAAATAATGTTGAAATTAGGGTTTCTCTTGATGGAAACAACATTAAACAAGTAAACAAAACTAAATTTCTCGACGTTATACTAGACAACAAATTAGTTGGTAACCACATATCAAATATGTTCAAAAAAAGATTTCAAAAGGTACGGCTGTACCCAACAGAGCAAGACATGTTTTAAATTACAGCGCACACCACACACTTTATTGTTAATAGTACGACCATATCTCACTTACTGTGTAGAAATTTGGGGAAATAACTACAAAACAAGATTACAACCATTAGTTTTACTTAAAAGACGAGCAATACATTACATCCATAATACAGGATATTTGGAACACACCGAGCCACTATTCAATAAATCTAAATTACTAACATTAGCAAAAACTGTAGCTTTTCAAACAAATCAAATAGCATTTAAAGCACAACAAAAACTTCTCCCTAAAAATATTCTGAAACTTTTAATTGAAAAAGCTGTAAAACTATAACTTAAAAGACAAAATGAACTTTCGGTCACTACACACACAGACAACAAAAAAAGCTTATGTGTGTCAGTAAGTGGTACCAGGTTGTGGAACAGTTTGTGTTGAAATAAAAACATGTCTGAATTTAAAGCAATTTAAACATAAATACATAAAGTTTATGTCTGTTTAAGTGTTAAAGGGATAAAATTGTAAATAGGTGTGGATATACTTTTGTGGACAGATGAATGTATAGTGGATCACATGAATTGTATAATCAAACACAAATATATAGAAAACCTTTCATACAGGGCAAAAACTTTTGTAACATGTTTAAAAAAAAAGCAGTTTACCTCTGTTGTAGCAGGGAATCGGGCTGTTGAACCTTCATCCTTATCTGAACATAAGAGAAAAATCATAAATAAAACCGTTTGAAAATCTGCACCAGAGCCATTTTTTTCAAAAAGTGTAATCTGGATAAAAATTTTCCGGTTTTGAAAATCCCCCTTTTTTTGCTATCTCAGATTACAGTGATTTTGTGGATTTTGTCTGAGGTTTTTCAAAGGCTTTTCAGATACGATCATTCTATCCAGCTACCACAAGGCAATAAACCTGCGACTGTGAAGTACGTTGTTGTGAGTCTGATCTATAGTAAATAATGCACAGACATTACAGCCTGCTGTGTCTCACTTGATAGGAAACCAAATATTTTGCAACCACTGAAAATTAAATGTAGACAACTCTGCATATTAAAACTGAATAAAACCAAGCTGACCTTTAACATCTGTAGTAATGACTTGACTGTCAGCATCACTGGTAGAAAATGGAGGTAAAAGAGGATCATTTGGGTGTTCAACATGAAGATTAGCAGAGGAATCTCCAGCGCTGACCTCCTTCATGGATGTGTGACACAAATATATAGAATTACCTTTTATACAGTGAGAAAACTGGTAACATTTTGTGACATGTTTAAAGAAGCTGTTTACCTCTGTTGTAGCAGGAAATTTGACGATTAAGCCTTCATTCTTATCTGAACATAAGAGAAAAATTATAATTAAAACCCTTTGAAAAGCCCAGTTTTTCAAAAAGTGTAATCTGGATAAAAATATCTAGATTTTTTTTTTGCATGTTTTATTATTGCATTGAAATAAATACATTTATTTTATTACATTATCGTGACCATCACCAGTCGTCCCTAAGGACGGGTAAAAAGAACTAAATGGAGAATATAAAAGAGAGAGCAGTGTTACATCTTGGTGAGGGGAAAGAAACAGGGAAGAGGGAGTTAGGATTCGTTGAGAGTCAATAATTGTGTTGAAAGTGTAATGTGATGCTGCAGTTGTGCATATTGTGTTGTTGGGCGTAATCTATTAGGCCATTCTGGCGACAAATGTGGAAAGCCAAGATTGTTGTTGGATCATTGTACATCTGCCTGTGGGAGTGGTGGCCCTGATAGGTTTTGGTTTTCTTTTAGCATTTAGTTTTCTCAAATAACTTCAGACACAACTCCTGCCTTGCCTGTCTGCCTCCTCCTTACCTCTGTGCTTTGGTCCTCGTCCCCCAAACTCCTTACCACATATCTGTGATTCTAATTCCTTTTTATTAAAAAAAGAAAGAAAAAAAGGAGAGAAGAGGGAAAGGTGTTTCAGAGAGAAAAAAAAAAAGTACATTTATGATAGAAAATACAACAGAATTTTTTTTACCATTGTTTTGGTTGTAGATCGTCGTATTTATTTGGTTCTATTCAGCATTTCAGACCGCTTCTTTCTGAAAATAGCAGGAGATTAGCAATTACTAATTTATTTCAGTGTAAGGTTGCAGAAATTCAAAATGTCCTGATCGATTAATACAAACTTAAATGCAACAAGATACACAAACACGTTGCTCACACATTTTATAAAAAGAGCCCATGATGAATTTATCTACACTATAATTCAAGGGAGGTCTGTGTGTGTGTGTGTGTGTGTGTGTGTGTGTGTGTGTGTGTGTGTGTGTGTGTGTGTGTGTGTGTGTGTGTGTGTGTGTGTGTGTGTGTGTGTGTGTGTGTGTGTGTGTGTGTGTGTGTGTGTGTGTGTGTGTGTGTGTGTGTGTGTGTGTGCGCGCGCGTGCGCGTGTGTGGAGCAACTATCCCCCCCGAGTGTGTGTATCTGTTATTTTGGAGTCATTTGGTCATTTCAAAATGTTTATTTTAATTTTATTTCACTTCTGGACGGCCCCGAAATGAAACTTTCTCAGCTTTTGACCTCAGGGTGTGAGGGGGTGCTAGTGCACCATCTATATCTATTTCACTACACAGCTCCTCACACGAGCAAGAGTCACGTGTGTGGCCACTCCTCCTCCGCCATGCTATTGCTTCTCAAACACGGGAGCTCTGAATCATTTGAGCCACTGGTGAGTCTTTTTGTTCCCATAACGCGCGGTTTCACGAGAGTCGATATTGACCTAAACCCGTTCAATACTCCATCTGGAAAACTGCAGATTCTCTGTGGTGCCGTGCATGGAAGTTAAGCTCTGACCACTCGGTTCGAAGGGAGAACATGATTTTTGTTTTTTTTAAAAAGACAGCCGAATTGTAGGTAATACTTTAATTTACTTACTCACTCATGTAGTTTGGAGCTTTACGTTTTGTTTTGCGCACTTTGGTTGTTTTTCTGATTGGCGCCACAATCACTATGGAGTTTGGTTATCAGCGTCTCTAACATTTCATAAACACACGGTATGTATTTATTTAATAGTTCTAATGTCGGCAGTTAAGAAAGCTAAGCTAAAGCTTAGCACATGGTGCTCGAGGTAATACACGTAGACGCCGTATCGACTGCTGCAGCTCCAAAGGCGGAGCGATGAATGATGTGACTACATATTAGTCTTTCTTATTATTGTTTTATCTTATAGTTACTGGTATTCATTACATTATTTTGTTATTGCTGTTATTATTATTATTATTATTATTATTATTATTATTATTATTATTATTATTATATCCATTACTATTATTACTACTTTCACTATTATTATATCCATCTAATCATACTACTACTGTATTCTTTAATTTTGTTTATTATTAATAGTTTTTAGCATATTATTTTGCTATTGCAATTATTACTATTAATATCATTATGGCATTACTTTTATTACTATTACTACTTTCACTATTAATACTATATCCATATCATTGTATTATTAGCATTGCTATATTATCATCATATATATTATCATTGTATTATTAGCATTGCTATATTATCATATTACCTCATTTAATTTTTTTTTTTTTCGTATTATTGTTGGTGTCAATGTTAAGTTTTTCTGTAACAAGCAGTGGCTGAAGTAATTATAATACATATATAATTTTAAAAATTATAATACATATATAATTTTAAATGACATAACAAAGACTAACAAAGCATAACAAGTTGACAACAGGCCTATTATTAGGTCTCATAACATTGGTTCTGTCCGGCCTGTCAACATTTTTTTCATTACATCTATAACAACCTACTTATCCCTTACATGTCCATGCACAGCTGCCTCCACCGGCACCGTTGCAAGATGGCTGCGCTGTAGACGTGTCCCTCCACAGTATGCGTCTACGTATGTTATGTTTATAGTTAAGAAAGCTATGCTAAAGCTAATCGCATGGTGCCCGAGGTAGTCTCGCAAGAATCCGTCAACAAGCTTTGCGGCATTGCCATAAAACTACGTTTTTTCAGTAGTCTGTGTGGTTAATAAACATTGACATTTTCTGTCTTTGACCTGGTTTGATTCTGGATTGATAACAGTAGTTAAAAAAAACTGTTGACAAATACTTTTGAACTTATAAACTTTATACTTATACTTTTTCACTTTTTTTTTTACAGAATTTTAAGCAGAAACCAAGGAGTCAAACCAAGATTTAACCCCGGAAACTCCTGCGCATTGAGCAATGGTAAGCTTTATGCATTTAACATTCAGTCTCTAACACACTCGCTCACTCAGTAGGAGGTGGGGGGAAGCTAGCTAACAGTTCTCTCAACCCTTACGCTACTCATAATCCAAGGGTGTGCATCCATTATTTTTGACTTTTTTGGTGATTACCTTTCAAAATTTTTATTTTAAACTAAACGCGGGTTAAACCAAAAGGGACTTGCAAGGTGGGAGGAGCGTCTGAGCTGCATGCACTACTATTACTATTCTACAAATCACTTTTGGTTGTATCATGCCGAGAAAGAAGAAAAAGAACGAAATAATCGCTTGGCGAGCAACGCTGCGCGCAAGGTAACACGCCATGTAGCAGAGACGACTGAAGAACGAAATAATCGCTTGGCGAGCAACGCTGCGCGCAAGGTAGCACGCCGTGCAGCAGAAACACCTCAGCAGCAGGAGGACCGACAAGCAAAAGATGCCCTGTGCCATAAAGAAATGCGTCATGCACGTGTGGAACAGGCACGCAAAAACAATTGCAACCTTGCTCGGTGTGATGACATAGACTTTTTTAAAGAGGAGATTTATGGTGATTTCACACACACACACTCAGTATCACCTCACTCTTTGAGTGTCCTACATGCGTACACCGCAATGCCTATGTATGGAAAGAGGAGAGGAAAGGCTTCTGTTGCGTGTCTGGAAAAATAGACCTCACATACAATCCCACTAATCCTAAACCTGGCTCAATCCCACCACAGCCTCCAAATGCTATCAAGTACCTTTTCATAAATCAAAACTTTGTTAAACAAGCTAAACAATACAACAATGCATTGGCATAAAAGAGATCACTATTCCTGGTTTCAACCCAGGCACACGAATACAAAGAAAAGTTTTTCATTTCATTGCTGGCCCCCTTCCTGAACAGGGTCAAATGCCCAACTTTGCTCAGATCTAGTTTCATGATCCTTCCCATGAAGTGGAATTACACCGTACTCATGCCTCAAACAGTGATCTGAATGAAGAATTCTTGCTTAGAGCACAAGAGACCAACATGGAGGAACTTCACGCTCAAATTACTCAAACAGAAAACACACTTAATCCCGAGCAGCAAAGTGTTGTCAAAACCGTGATAGAGAGTGTGGAACAGGGACTTGGAAAGATGATCGCGCTTGATGCAAGTGGTGGGACAGAAAAAACCTTTGTATTGTGCCACATCCTGAACAAAGTCCGTGCAAAAGGCAAAGTGGCTCTTGCAACAGCCGCGAGTGGCATCGCAGCAACCCTACTGCCAAAAGGCACCAAGTCCTCTCATTCTCACTGATGAATCTACTTGCGCTGTCAGTGAACATAACAAAACTGCCACACTCATTAGGATGGCACATCTCATGGTTGTGGATGAAGTGACGATGATGGATCGCCGTGCATTAGAAGCAGCAGACCGTACATTTCGGTGGCTTCGTAGATTAGATAAATCATTTGGTGGCATCACAATGGTCTTTGGTGGCGACTGGTGGCAAATTCTGACCGTTGTGCCACACAGTAGCCGAACCGAGATCATAGGACGGTGTTGCAAGAGCGCATACCTATGGAAAAATGTTGAACCTCTCAGTCTAACAATAAACATGATTATCAAGCTACAGAACATCAACAAGCTGAAGAAAACTTTGCCAAATTCCTTTTAGACCTTGGCGAGGCAAAAATTCCAATAGTTCCAGAAGAAGGTGAATTCACAATTAAACTCAACGACACACTGACAATTTCTGGTGACAAACTAAAAGACATTGTAAATTGGGTGTATGAAGACATGCTGGCCAACATTTCCTGTCCAACGTGGCTATGTGAACGTGTCATATTATGCCCAACTAACTCTGAAGTCGACACAGTAAATGAGTACATGACCAAGATCTTTCCAGGAGAAGAACACGTTTGCAACAGCTTTGACACAGCAGATTCTGAGGGTCATCATATGTACCAAACTGAGTTTTTAAACACACACTGCCCTTCTGGAATGCATCGCATTTCTTTAAAAGTTGGAATGGTGATCATGCTACTGAGAAACTTTGACCAACAAAATGGACATTGTAATGGCTCAAGATACATTATCGAAGAAATCCTGCCACACCTCTTAGTTACAAAATCTGTAATTGGTGTAAATGCTGGACGCACACTCTTAATTCCACGAATCACACTCATACCATCTGACAACATCTTCCCATTCACCTTAAGACGCAAACAATTTCCAGTGAGACCATGCTTTGCCATGACTGTGAATAAGTCACAGGGTCAATCTTTGCAGCGTGTTGGTGTTTTCAGCACAAGAGATTTCTTCAGCCATGGACAATTTTATGTTGCCGCCAGCAGAGTTGGAAGATCAAACAGACTCTAGACGAATAAACTAAGAAAAAGCGACACTTTCTAATCAATGTTGTATATACTGAAGTACTGACTCAGTAAACCACTCTCTCATGCTCACTCAGTAGTTGGGGAGAGGCTGGAAGCAGTGAGAGGTCCAAACAGACCCGGTTGTGGTGAAGCCCAAACAGGCTCCCACTTCTGACCCGGCTTACAGTTCTCTTAACCCTCATACTACACAGAATCTGAGAGTGTGCTTCCATTATTTTTAACTACTTTAGTTACGCTTAAAAACGTTTTTGATTTTGAAATCAACACAAATTAGACCAAACGAGACAGGAGGGGGAGGAGCGTCTGAGCTGCACGCACACTGATACTACGCACTATTACTACTAAGAACTAACACACTAACAACTAACAAACTAACCTCTAACATGGTGTGGTGGTGGGAATCCAGCCACAAAAGGACTCACTCAGTGTGTTCCTGTGTGCCAGTCCCAAGCTTGGATAAATGGAGAGGGGCACCTTTACCGTAAAACCCACCCATCTGTGTCTCTTCTCTATGGTCATATGTTGGATGTACATGACATGTTTACGTGTAATTAATTATGTGTTTTTCTTTGCCGAGGTAGGATCTAAAGTCAGGGGATGCTCTGGTACATTTATTATTCATTTACCTAAGTCCAGCAAACATTGGTGCAACCTTTATCGATATATCATGTTCATGTCCCGTAGAATTAAAACAGGGAAATCACCCGCTATTTTATTTTGCACCCTTCATAACACTACAGAGTATGTACACCTCTTTGTACATCCAACCTTCAAACACATTCTCATTTGGCCATAATTAACTCTAGTTAAGCTCCCACATGAATACATACTTCCGACGGGCACTGTACTAGTTATATAAATGTATCAATCCTGGGCACTTTAAAGCTGCAGTATGTAGAATCGTGAGACTTGTTGTTGTACGTTGTGTGTATTAATCATTCATTCATTATTTTGCAAAGAAGTGTTTATTTAACCACTACAGCTATATGCCTGTCCTGATGTGTCACGCCTATTAAACTGCCATTATTATAAAAAATGATAGGAAAAATGTTACACAAGAAAAGTTATGACCATCTGGTGCTAACACTTCTATTTTCATAAAAAAAGGGATACTGTGTTTTGCTAAAACGCCTTGTGCAACCTTTTACACTGTTGTACTCCCGTTGAACCATGACTGCATATATGCATAACCTTTTGTACTCTTGTATGCCATGACATCTGAGTGAACTTGAAGCATCTGTTACACCAGTAAGGCATTGAAAAAAAAAAAAAAATGTACTTGTATTCTCTTTTCCTATTCGCTAAGGCGGTCAGGGCATGA